>NC_046294.1:61099398-61402428 GCF_004115265.2 Rhinolophus ferrumequinum | reverse complement strand
GCATAATAATTATTGAAGCTGGATGATTTGGTACATAAAAGTTCATTATACTGTTCCATTTACTTTTGTATATGCTTGACATTTTGCATAGGCAGTTTAAAAAGAGTCAGAGAAGGCCTCTTTGTGCATGTGCCATTTAAACAGAGACCTAAATGAAATGAAGAAGTAAGATGTAAAAGCATCTGGGAGAAGAATCTTTCTAGCAGAAGTAACAGAAAGTGCAAATAAACAACGCATTCTTGCCTTAAGTATATATGCACACCAGCTAACCCTTCTCAGGAATTCTCAACTCAGTTTCTCCATTCAATCTCCGGATAATTGTGTTTATGGATTTTTCTTTGTCAGGACTGAGGCTCTGTTTGGACCATTCCATGCCAGTTTCTTTTCATTAACAAAATATTCTGGCACCTATCTAAGAAGGTACTCTTCAGGTGCTGGAGATGATGGCAATGCACAATAAACAAAAAATCTCTGTCCTCGTAGAGAGCTTCTCTTTGATGTGATTATCTAAACACATCCTTCATTAGCATATCCTTATTGAGTATCTTCTATGTGCAAAGTTCTGGAAATAGAAAAATATATCCACTGTCCCCAGCAATTCTGGTGCTGCCCACTTCTTTACTCATGCCTGTTTGCAAAAAGGAAAAACAGACACAAGGCCATTTTATTTTGACTAGCAAAAGGATAAGAGAGTCTGGGAAGTGTAGTGTTTTGGCTGGGTACTTTGCTTCCCTGAATAAAATTAATGCTTTGTTCCTAAGAAAGAATGGGAGAATTGTAGGAACAAACAAAACAGAAATAGACTCAGAGATTTAGGGACCCAAAAAAACAAACAAACAAACAAAACCCCCCAAAAAAACCCCAAAAAGCTGAGGGTTGCTAGGTGAAATGGGAATGGGAGAGAAGATAAAGGGGTTAGAAAGTCCAAATTAGTAATCACAGTATAGCCACAGGGATATGAAATACAGTTTGGGGAATATAATCAATAATGTTGTAAAGATTTTGTAAAGGGTCAGATGGGCACTTGTCTTATTTATGAGACCACTTCCTAGATGATGTAGATGTCTAACCACTGCACTGTACACCTGAAGCTGAATAATATAATATGGAATGTCAACTATAATTGAATATATATATATATATATATATATATATATATATATATATAGTCACAGGATATGGAATACAGCATAAGGAATAGAGTCAATGGAATTGTAACAGCTATATACGATGTCACAGAGGTAGTAGATTGGGAGGGGGTTGTCATTTCGTGAGGGGTATAAATGTCTAACTATTACAGTGATTTGTACACCTGAAACTAATAAAGTAAATAAACAAATAAAGTTTTACCTTTCGGGGGAAGAAAAAAGAAAGAATGGGAGGATGGATATTGAGTGAGCAATTAGCAAGTTTTATTGTAGTTAAGAAGGATTTCATACACAAACACACATTCGAATCTATCAAGTAGAGTAATTAGAGATTCCTTTGAGCTGGCTCTCCAGCTGTTGCTATGCTAATAAAAAAAACCTAACTAGGGCAAAGAGGAAAAACTGTATTAGTTTCTGTTCTTTCATCCTATTGCTTTTCTGTTCACCTAGCAGATGTTTTGGTAAATAGTTCTGCTACTGAGTTTGCCGTTAAAGAGAACACTATTGAATATAGACACCGTAAAGTAGTTGGTATTTCAATTTAGTCACATATAGTAATTTAATATGACCAGACCTTTAACTTGTCCGTAGCTGTCTGTCACAGTCCTATATACATTCTTCTATATGTTTAATTAATGCTTCCCTCAAAAAGGCATGCTTAGAAGCACATGTACTATTTCAATATTAACAGTTCATAGCTAACATTTCTTGTTCCTTTAGGCTTATGACTATGAGAAACAATGAGGTAAGACCTGAACTATCACAAAGCCTAGAAATTGGATTCAGCGTGTTTGCTACATCTTATAGAAAATTAATTTAACTTATTTTCATCTTTTCCTCCATTGTCTACCTTCTCCACAGGCTATACATTGATGGTCCATTTGGAAGTCCATTTGAGGAATCATTGAACTATGAGGTTAGCCTCTGCGTGGCCGGAGGCATTGGAGTAACTCCATTTGCTTCAATACTCAACACGCTGCTGTATGTCATTTTGATCCTTTTTCTTAGTCCAAATAGATAACTGTAAATATTTGAGACATCTGTCTTTTAGTATGAAGTACATCCTTACAGAATCCTTCTACTTGCTGTTCAAGGAACTCCATTTACTGGTTGATGAGGGAATAATTCGGTGATACTCAATAGTATATGGTCTTTGGCTTTCGGCGTGCTCTCTTGTGAAATATGTCAGTATCACAATTGTGCATTCCTCTGCCCTTACCCTCTTTTAAAGTCATTCCACCAGCCTTTATTTCTCTACTTCCTCATCAGTGGTAAGTGGTACTACGTGTCCGTTCAGTCAGCAAGATTTTTTGAGCATCTATGGGCCAATCCATCTTATAGGTACTGGCAATACAGTAATAAATGAAATTGAGTCCCTGCCCTTAAAAAGCTTACATTCAAATAGGGCAGGTAAAAACAAACCAGTGAGAAATTCATAAATAACATTATTTCCCAAAATATTAGAACTACGATGAAGAGAAATTAATGGGGTATAGAAAGAAAATAACTAGGGTTATTGCAGAAGTATAATCAGGGAAAGCTTGTCTGAGGAAATGACAAAATGAGCCCATCATTCCTTGGTCTATTACTCAGAAAATTTATTACAGACTAAAGGATAAAAATTTCAGAGGTAAGATTGTTTAACTAGGAAATACATTTTCAATTGTTTTAGTTCTAGGATTTTTAGCAAATTCAATTGATTAGTATTATCATGAAAACACAAACAAAATGACAGTATGAAATTATTCTTAAATCTATTCCATTCACTTTTTAAGAAGACACAATTTGCATTAAAAGTCTATTTAGTGGAGTACCAAAAAAGAAATAAGTTGAAGCTATATGTTTGAATGATATTTTATTTCAGTTTCAAATACTTGATATAAATTTGGGGCTTTTTGTGGTTCTTAGAAAAATAACCATATTCCAAGCCAGAAATCATTTGTTTTTGAAAACATATTGCAAGTTATTTGGACACCTAAAGTTAAGAAAATGAAAGAATATTTTCTTAACCTCAAGCCTACTTCCTAATTATAAATAGGAATCCAGACTTGGAATCATGAGTTATTGGAATGCATTACACAGTGGGTGGTTGTGAAATTTCCTTCTTTAATGATATTAAGAAGGGAATAAACAACCAATTTCTGGAATGTTTTTGGTTCACTTTGCCTGGAAGCCTGGGGAATGCTGAAGACGACTGGAACCTCCACCGAATGATAGAATTCCCTGAAAATAGAGAACTTTTTTCTGAGATGCAGGGTTGATATTATTCTGATCCAAGAATAGTACCTTCACCGGATATGAGTGATATGCATATAATATTCACAAGTATAAACACTGAAATTCATGGAATATATCATGGCCTTTAGTCAGCATATTGCATTTTATATTCATTTGGGAGTTATAGTAAGTGCTATATCAGATGCTTGAATGTAAATGACTGGTTTTTCTATTGGTTGCTTACTAATGAAAAGGAAATTTACAAAGAGACCTGGATTCTTAACTATTTTTTTTTTTTTTTTTGCTTTCCTAATCACTGTCATGTTATGTCAATTTTAAAGGGATGACTGGAAACCATACAAGCTTAGAAGACTGTATTTTATTTGGGTGTGCAGAGACATTCAATCCTTCCGTTGGTTTGCAGACTTACTCTGTGTGTTGCATAACAAGGTAAAATTAGGTTTGTTTTTACTTTTGCAATTTTTAAATTAAAAAATATAGTTATTTTATTTCATATTTCTGAAGTAATAAATTCTTGCTATAGCATTACCAGAAAATATGCAGATAAGTAGTAAGGAGGAAAAATATCCCCAACTTCAAAAAAAACAGAGGTAACATTTGTTAATTTGTGCATATCTTTTCAGATATCGAAATCTGTGATTATACATATATATCTATGATGTGTCTTAACATAGAAATGCTGATTTATATGTTCTAACAGAATATTTTAACATAAAAATGTACTGGCAAATGTCTGGTAATATGTACATATATATGTGTATGATGTATGCAAATATACAAGGTCTGGCAATTAAGTTCGCAAACTTGTTGCAATGATGTTGCTAACCATTTTTGATATCAGAGGGATTATTCAACTGGACAAACAGTTAACCAAGTTTACTATTTCAAAGTGCTGAAAAGACTGTGTGAAAAAAGTTAGACGACCTGAACTTTTCGCCAACAATTCATGGCTCTTGCATCACGACAATGCACCAACTCACACAGCACTGTCTGTGAGGGAGTTTTTAGCCAGTAAACAAATAACTATTTTGGAGCACACTACCTAGACACCTGATCTGGCCCCCGATGACTTCTTTCTTTACCTGAAGAGAAAGGAAATATTGAAAGGAAGACATTTTGATGACATGCAGGACATCAAGGGTAATAGTACGACAGCTCTGATGGCCATTCCAGAAAAAGAGTTCCAAAATTGTTTAGAAGGGTGGACTAGGTGCTGGCATCAGTGCATTGCTTCCAAAGGGGATTACTTGGAAGGTGACCATAGAGATATTCAGCAATGAGGTATGTAGCACTTTTTCTAGGATGAGTTTGCAAACTTAATTTTTCGACCTTAATTGCATATAGGGTAATGAGGGAAGACAGAAGGAAACATCAGCATACAAGTGCTACTACACTTTCCATCTTTTGTTCTAATAACTCTTATTTCTTTAATATTCCAAATGGACCATCACCAGACTTTTGACACAATATGCAAAATTTCAAAAATCCCAAATTCAAAGTTTTTTTAAATGTATATTGTATATTTTTAAAAGGAATTCTTTATCCTACATGTAACCTGTAGATGTCTATTAATATATCTATCTTTATTTTTTTCAAGTTATATAAGTAATATACATATCATCTTTGGTGCAAATTTTTCGAATACTTCAAATAAAGCAAAATCCTCCTTACTACTTTCTCCATCCAATCTGTGTAATGAGAGGTAACTCATGAGTGTTCTATAAATTCTAGCATACTATTTGTATTGTTCTGAATTTTTTTTTTAAACTTATTACTTTGTCTTTAACTTTTTGTAATAGTACATATAGAGTTATCTCGTTCTTTTTACTGTGATAGAGTATTTCGTAGTATGGATGTATATCTAGTTTATTTCACCATTCCCTAATGATGAACATTTACTTTTTTATTACAAAAAATACTGCAATAAATATCATATATTCCTTTTTGTGCAGATATTCACTCATTCATTGAGTCATTCTATCACTTATCAAATATTCTCATAAAATATTTACTAACTTCCCACTATGAATTAGAAGCTGTTCTAGGACATGAAGGTACATTGGAGAACCAAATAAAAACAAGTCTCTGACCTCAGGTGATTTGCATTCTAAGTGGGGAAGATAGACAGCAAACCAGTGAATAAATAGGATGTCTGATTCTGATTAGGACAAAGAAGAAAAGGAAAGTGGGGTAAAGCGACAAAGATTAAACAATAGAAGGCATATTAATTTATATTGTGTATTAGGGAATGCCCACCAAACAAAATGGTATTTGAGCAGAGACCTAAGTGAAGTGAACGAACAGATTAGGCAGATGTCTTGGGGGATATATTTTAAGGCAGAAAGACCCAACTTTACAGGCGAATGCTCTGATGCAATTGCATGCTTGGTAGACTGGAGACTGGAGACTGGAGGAAGATGAAAGAGAGTTGTGTGGGCAAAGCAGAGTCAGCAAGGGGAAAAATAGTAGGAAAATCAATCAGAAGGGTGGTGCATGTGCTTTTCTGGGGAAGAAGCAGATTACAGGCCTTTGGATTTTATGCAACAAGAGATGGGTTCTGGGAATATACCCAAAAGAATTGAAAGCAGTGACTTGAACAGATATTTGTACACCAATGTTCATAACAGCATTATTCACAATAGCCAAAAGATGGAAATAATCCATATGTCTACTGATGAATGATGAATGGATAAAGAAAATGTGACATATACATACAATGGAATATTATTCAGACTGAAAAAGAATGAAATTCTGAGACATGCTACAACACGGATGAATCTTGAAACACTATTCTAAGTGAATTAATCCAGACAAAAAAGACAAATATTATCTGATTCTATTTATATGAGGTACCTGGAGTAGTCTGTTTCATACAGTGCTGATTGACAGGTGCTGGGAGAGAGGGCAAATAGGGAATTATTGTTTACTAGATACAGAGTTTCAGTTTGGGAAGAAGAAAAGTTCTGGAGATGGATGGTGATGAGGGTTACACAACAATACAAATGTAATTAATGCCATTGAACTATACTCTCAAAAATGGTGAAAATGGTAAGTTTATATTATGTATATTTTACCATGATAAGAAACAAGTATGATTCCTGGGACCATCAGGGACCTGCTGGATGAGGAGTGGGAAAAAAGCAGAGAAGCCATTGAAAGGATCTGAGCAAAACGGATCTGACTGTTGATCATCTTGGGAGTGTGAGTGCAAATATCAAGCCCTGGAGATACTGAAGCTTCTAGAGGAACAGAGCCGATGAGTGATGGCCAACAAAGGAGATTGCTCAGAGTGGCGAGTGAGGTTGTACCAAAACCAAGAGGGAGTTCTGTCCTTGAGGCTAAGGAGGAAAACCTTTCAAGAAAAGCAGAATCACCACTCTCAGATTTATGAGTCTTTTTTCTCAGCTGATACCGGGAGACAGGACTTTCTGAGTTGGAGGCTGTGAATGAAGTTAAATTTTTAATATATACTGACGAAACAGTACAAAAGAGACTAAAACAATTTACATTTGCACCAAAGAATATAAGAGAAATGTATTCCAAAACATTATATTAGCAATCTTTTAAATTTCTACAAATCTTTTACACAGTGAGATCTCATTATATTTTCCCCTGAATGCTGGTGAGATTGAATCTTGGTTCCTATAATTATTGACCACTTGTGTTATTTCCAGAATTTTCTAATTCTACTTTTGCCTGTTTTTCTAATTTTTAAAAATCATTCTTGAGTTGACATATAGGGACTTTTTTTTTTTTTTTTTTAATGAAAGGCTATAATTGGATCCAAGATGTGCAAAGGCACATTTGAATGATAAATGCTTTATAAAGTAAGGAGCAGGGAAGGAGAAAAATAAAGGAAAGAAAAGAATGAAAGTGGCTGGACTTTCAAAATAATTAAATCTGAAGATTTAAATTTTCTTTGCTTTCCAACTTTTTTGATGGATGTGCTTTAACCTCAGGATTTCATGGGATAAATAATACAAAAGCTTAAAACTACTGTAAACAACGTGTTGATGTTCTTCTATACATACCTCTACATACTTGTTTGGATTTTTCATAGCAGCAGAATGAACGCTGGTCCTTCAATTGTGCCTCTGAGGATGATGTTAAAAAGAAACGGCTTTTATTATTTTTCTGTGTTTTCATCTGTGTTACGAGAAAGAGAGAGAGAGAAAAAGAAACCAGTAGTAATAAGCATAGTGACTTTACATACAATCTGCGAGGATAGATGAAAGTATTTTTGAAAACCAAATTAAAATATAGTCTTTTAATCTTCTTGCAACTGTGAGTTCTTTCACTTCATTCTAGAATGCCTAGAACAGATATATCTAGCTGCCTTCACCACTCCGCCTTGGTGTCAGACTACCTGAAATGATTACAAAAGTGTCACGTTAGGTGGATCTTGCTTGGCCAGATTGTCCAACCTGGTGAGTTAAGTAAACATTGCAAGGCCAGGTATGAAGAGATCTGGTACCACTCGGCAATAACTACATGACTTGCTTCAAGTCACTTCACCTCTGTAGGACACATTGGAAAAATCAAAAAGAGGGACCAGGGCTACATGAGGCATTTGGAGTCTGTCACTTACAGTGGAACAGTGGCTCTACTTAAAACTTAACCTCTGTAACCTCTATAAACCCTATTTACATTTTCAATTTGTAAATGAGGCTAACAGCACTTGCAGTCCGCTGTGAGATTTAGCTTTGACGTCTAAATGATCTCTCATATTGAACATATTTAACAAATGATTGCTATCATTCCTCTTAGTGATCTGTAAAATTCCTTTGAGGACTGACATCCTGATGTTTGTCAGTTGTGAGAAAAATAAGGAAGACTGATAGGCAGAAGAAATAAAAATGAAAAACAGAATTTTTGTGCAAGATCCTACAGTCTTAATCTATTTGTAAGATCGGGTTGATCCATATATTTGTTTTTTCACTGCTCCCTGGACGTGGAGAAAATTGTTTATGTAGTAGATATTATTCCTTGTCTTCAGCGAGGGATAAGTTAAAAGGGAGACATTGGAATCATTAAGAACGTTATTTAAATCTGTATTGTTCTCTCTGGGGGGTATGGGCACCAAAGGCCAGTTATGGGTGCAGGAGTCATTGCTCTGACGTTAGAGTAGCATCCTGGCAGACATTTAAGGCAAGAATCAGCACACGCCACTTGTCTGTGAGCTGCTGTTCATTGCTGGTCCCTACCTGGGAATTCCTCAGTTTCTTCCCAATTAACATCCCTAAGCCCTGATCCAATTCAGAAAGGGCCTCCAAATGAGTTGAGCATTTGGTTATAACTTGAGGCAGCTAGTTGATGTGATATAATTAATGATTATATCTTAAGAATACTATGGGTGTTGAGAACCATCCCTCATAATTTTGAAAGGAAAATACATTTTTATTGGGATTTTATAATTCAGAGTTGTCACCTGTCAGAAAATGTACACTTTTAGATCTGGAAGGGACCTGTGAGATGGGGTCATTCAACCCTATCATTGTCCCGAGGAAGAAGAAACTGGGACATCCATAAGTTAAATAACTTCCCAAAGTCTCCAGCCAGGTTGCCATGGCAATAAAAACAAGTCTCTCAGTTACCTGCCAGGTGCCCTTCCCATTTTAGGGGTGCCAGTGGGGTGATGAAACCCTACTTAATCACTCCCTATTTGAAAAATGACTTCTTTTGCATTCCTAAAACTTCTACTTTGAGTTCCAGTGTATCAATTTTACTTTCACACTATTTAGAAACAGTCCTTCAAATCAGTTGATCCTTTTGCTGTAATAATGTCCCGCAAAGCCTCACCATCGTAAGGAAATCCACTATGTCTATCCTCAAGAATTAGTTTGATTGTTGAAGAAGTGCTGGTCTCTTCTAAGCCTTTCCACACGTCGGACACTCATGGCTAGTCTCCAAAAGCACACCATGGCTGCTGTGCTTCTTTTCTTTTTCCACTCTTGATGCTGTTTCCTTATCTTTCAGCTTTTCCTTGTTCCAGGGTGGTGAAAGGAGGCCCTAAGAAGAATAACGTTTTTTTAAAATATAGATTTCAGATCAGGATTTAGTCAGAGCAAGGCCAATAGTTAGTAGATTCATTTTTGTCTTTTGGAAAAGAGAAGCATGTGGGGACAACAAAAACCTTTTTTTACCCTCTTTGTTGAATTTATGTTCCTTCAAATGATATTTTTCTTAGTATATTTTTCAAGATATAAAAATGTTCAGGATTTTTTTTCCAGACTATTTTAGTTTGGCAGGTATATTTCCTGCTTCATACATTTTTATACATTTTGTCCTGATGAAACTGAGGCATAGATGAAGTTGAGTGACTTCCTAGAAGTCTCCAGGTAGGTAGGAATGGCAATAGAAAGAAGTCCCTCAGTTACCTGCCAGGTGCCCTTCCCATTGTAAGGGGTCCCAGAGGGGTGATGAAACCCTACTTAGTCAGAAAACTCAGAATAGCATGCATTCCAAGCATGCGTATCATATATCACTAACGACTTTTTTAAATGAGAAAATCATGTTTCTGTATGAATGAACTCTTGGGTAAAATAAGGGACTCTTAGGGAACAAGATAAAAATAAAATAAAATAAAAATATCCTGGGAAGATTTAAGGGAATATTAGTGTAGTATTTGGCATTTTGGATCTACAAAGGTAACAGATAATCATTCCCTTTCGCTACCACCATCATGCCTAATTATACCAGTAGGCGGCAGGTTATTAATGTTAGAACCTGGCATGTATATGGCGCATAGATATGTGTTTATGTATGTCTATCTATATATTTGCTTGTAGATGTTGACTGTGATTAGACAAGATACATCTTACAAATTCTAGAATCACCTATGTTAGAATAGGAGAAAGTCTGAACATACAGAAAGAATTTTAATGTCTATTTACTTTTATATCCTCCCAGTTTTGGCAAGAGAACAGACCTGACTATGTCAACATCCAGCTGTACCTCAGTCAAACAGATGGGATACAGGTATGTGGCTGGATGTTATTGTAAATTAAACGACCTCTCGATAATAGAAGATTAACTGTAGGGGCTGTGCTGGAAGAAAATTTCTGCAGGTGGTTTGAAGTTTCCCAGTGGAAGACTAGCTGGAAAGTGTCCAGAAAACTCATGGCTTGTCCTTTAAGTCAAGTGTATTATGCCTTTCAATTGTCTTCCTTACAGGGAGCTGGGGCAGTCCTTTCGAGTTCATCTCCCTCCTCTTCACTGTCGTCTCAAATTCTTTACCTCTAGAGATCAGACCATAAGTGAATAGTCTTCTGTATTCATCGAGGGGAGGTTTTATGTGCAGAGAGAAGATAAGGTCATGCACAATTAAGATTGTTTCCCTTTAAAGGAAATTAAAAAAAAATAGTAACAGCCATCACGCATGACTTACTGTGCTAGACACTGCTATAAGCAATTATATACATTATCTCATGTGATTCCAACATTCAAGAGTAGAGGATATTGCTATCCTCATATTATAGAAGAAGAAACCGATATTTACAGACAACATTGAAGAGCTCCATAGGTGTGTGAAACCTGGTCATGAATGTTTTCAGGAGTTTTACTTTAGTATTTTCTATCACACATTTTCTATAGTACTTCGAATACAAAATACAAATGCTTGTTAGTTACTTCTAAACTAATCTAACCCTATTTTTTCTAGTCAGAGTCCTACCCTACTTGGTATGTAAAAATTATTCCATTTTACTACTCTCGTGAAGCAAGTCAGCAAGTATCGGTATCCCCATGGTATAGCTGTAATTAAGGTACAGAGCATACATTATACATGGTTCTCAGTTTGTCTGCTTGGGACTCAGACACTTTGTCCTCTCTTCTCATTTCACTCTGATTCTTCACCGCTGGTTCAGAGCTCATATTCTCTTAATTGCAAACAGTTCATTAGAAGATATTTGTTGATTTGGAACTCTGCTGTCTTAGGCTGTCTTGTCTAGGATCATTTCCCCAAATTTATGATGACAATTTGTAATATTTTACTCATATAATGTGCCAAATATGACAATTGTATTTGCAGTGCAAAACCACTTCAATAAAATTTATGCTTCGGCCTTTTTTAGAGAGTAGGCAATTAGAATGCGTTCTTTAACATTGCAGTTGTTTAAAAATGAAGCAACGGACTAAAATCCAAGAAAATCAGCCATTTGTAATAATGGCATTCAAGAACATAATGGGTTTTAAAAGAAAAGAGGAAGGAAATGATGTTCTAAGTGACTGTACTTAATAGGTTGCCATTTGATACTTATATTCTTTATATCACAGCAATTTGGTAGGAAGCCACATCATCAGCAGAAATGATGTTAGAGAAATGGGTTATTTGCCAACTCTGTGTCATATAAAATATAGTGCTTTCTTTTTGGCAGAAGATAATTGGAGAAAAATATCAAGCACTGAATTCAAGACTTTTTATTGGACGTCCTCGGTGGAAACTTCTGTTTGATGAAATAGCAAAATGTAACAGAGGGTATGTATTATTCCTCAGAAAATTTGACATGTGGCTAATGATCAAATGAAATACTCCCAAGACATTACATAATATTTTAAAAGATGAATTAGTAATGGGTTTACAAATTACAAAATCACTTAAACACTCAATTATCACTATCAAAGGAAAGAGCAAGGCAGGGACCACCTCATGTATCTGTAAGCCCAAATAATTAAAATTTGGCTTAGAAATGATGTATAAATTATTTACAAACTAGACTATCCTCCCTACTTTTAAATTTGCATAGACACATGCTATTATCGAATGGGTATTCATTCCCACAACATACATGAAGTGATCATTGGAAAAGTTTTTCAAAATCACGTTGGCAAGCAAGGGAGCTCTACAAAGAGTTCTAACAATACATGCACTTCAAAATCAGATTTTGTACCTTTTTACCAGATGGATACATTTTTGTTTTTTAATCTCTTACTTGTAATATGCAGTCTTGAAGCCAGGAATATTTCTAAACATGATTTTTCTTTCTTGGAAGCTACAATTCTATGAAGAACCTTAGCATTTTGGATGATGTATCTATGATCTGAAGAAATTACTATTGAAGGAAAGCATTCTTTTTAGGGCACAGAGTAGACAGCCCATTTGTCTTCTGCAAACTTATCACAGTGCAGAGCCATGGTCTACAAAAATCTGAAAGCATTTGAAACCTTATACCCACTCACATATTTTAAAGTTGGCATGGAAATATTTTCATCATAAGGTTAAGTGTTATAAAATCTGTAATTTGCAGACTTTGCAGAGATGTTGACATTTTATATTGCAGATGTTGACATATTGCAGATGTTGACATTTTAAAATTAATGTAACTATTTTTAACTTATTTACTGGAATTTAAATATCATAGTTTCTTGATAGCAACCTCATATATTGTAAATACACAAATAAGCTTTCATTAGCAGCTGGAAATTATACATAATTGAACTTATATTTTATAGTTGTACTTGTATTTCTACTTGAACTTGTATTTCTATCCTTATTAACCTGCACAATTTTGTCAAAATTCAATATATTTTTATATTTGAACTAATCATATTTTTATTGCTAAACTAAACATATTTCTGCAATAAGAATATACATAAATTGATTTAATTTTTAAAATTTCCTGTGACCCCAAAGCTCCAGGGTTAATTTTATCTTCTGGGTTGAGTTATCATTATATAGTTGATTAATTGATAATTAAAAAAGTATATTTTGGTAAATATGAAAAAAGGATGTTCGATTATAAATGAATGAGGCAGCTTAATAGAGTTTTGTTTTTTTTTAAGTCCCAACTCATGAATTCATGGATGAATGTGATGTTTTGAAAGAATCACTGATTCATCATGGCCCTTGGCTTCATCTTCAGAGATATTGTTTTAGGAATTATGGTATAGAGCCCCAGAATCAAATTTCAAAAGAAATATAGCTACCCAAGAAATTCAGATTGCAGCCTTGTTTGAAACCACTTCTGTATTTCCCTTCCCTTGAAGAAGAAGATTGAGGTTGAAGAGGAAAGCATTATTTAGAAGGCAGAGATCCTTTGTAATATTCAGGGCCCTAATAAAAGGTGAACTATAGAATTAAACAAAACAAAAACGTGAACCCTGTTTTGGTTATATTCCTTTCACATCTTTCTCCAATATTACCCACCTTTGACGTGATCATCTTATACTCATCTGGGTCTTGCTATGCACTACAGACTCAGTCCTTCTGAGTCATTTAACTGACCTCTGACAAGCATTCTTTTATTGGTTCTCATAGTGTAGTGCTGAAAACTTTCATAGTTTTGGTTTCTTTGGTTTTTTGTTTGATTCTGAAATCAAACAGTAGAGGATAATTTACAGGAAATTAAACTGGGATTATTGGTTTCTTTGGTTATTTCTTCAGAATTCTCATTTGTTATACTGTTCATGATTTAAAGGGATTTTTCTGTGTTTATTTGGTTCATTTTCTTTCAACAGCAAAGCTGGTGTAAAACGAGCAAATGTGCACCACCTACTGTTGACGTGTTGTACAACACTTTCACTTTGTGTTGCTCTCAGCAGGCTCCTAAAATACATTATTCTTTAAAGGACTTTTATGTAGCACAGTTTGAAAAACAATGGATCAACAACATAAGGGTTCATTAACTGTAAAAAAAGGTACCATTTATATAGAAATCTTTATTTTATATGTAAAATTTTAGTTAACTTCCTGTACATAAATTACATAAAGAATATAGAGATAAGAATAGAGAAGAGAGGCATATAAATTAAATCATTTTTAATGCTCTATGTTGGGCTACAATTTAATTTTTAGAAAGTGATTATTTATTAAACCAATAAGTATTAGTTGAATAAACTGTAGAATACAAATTTAAATTCGATTAAGCTCTTCTTGGTATGTACACACACACAGACACACACACACACCTATAAAAGTATATAAGTACATATACGTATACATATGTACTTATATATGCATATATACTTTTATAAGTATACAGAGGGTACCAAAAAATGTATACACATTTTAAGAAAGGAAAACTGTTACTATTAAAGTTAAATCTGTAATACTCAGTGTATACCAATAACAAAAGATGAATACAAGTCACGTTTGACTTCTGCAATTACAAGAGGTGCTCATAGTGGTTACCATCAGTGTCCAGAAACTTTTGATTATGTCGAACTACTGCTTGAGCAACGTTGAACTAAGTGTCCACTTGTATACATTATTTTGGCACGACCGGTATATGTACTATGAATACATATATGTCATATACATTTATATAAGTACATAACCATATGTACATATATGTATGTACATGTTTAAAATATATGTAATAAAAATATAAAATTTAGCTTTTAACAAAAATTGAATGAATCTATAATATATAATTCTTCAACATAATCTTTTTCTGATATACTATAGATTGTTCATGAATAATTTCCATCTAATTCTACTTCAGTAGTATTCTAAAATATGGATAACATGACCATCACTATCCTGCTTATGGATATTTAAGTTGCCTCCAGTTCTATACTGTTACAAACAGTGCTATAGTAATTATCTTTGCACATATCTTCTCAGGCTCTTGTAAGAATATTACGGCAGGTTAGGATCCTTGAAATGGAATTGCTGCATCAAAGGGTGTGCACATTTAGATACTGTCCTACCAAATCCAAAAGACTGAATTAATTTTATACTCAATTTACTTTGCATTTGTGTATGAGAGTGGTTCCTTTCTTGCATGGCTTTTTTAAATTCAGAATTTGAATTATGTGAAGGTATTACGTGATTAACGAAAGTGAAGGAGGTTTTGAAGTCACCTTGCTTTCATCATTATTTTATAAATGAAGAAGTTATGATACCAAAAGGTAATGATTTGTCTAAAGCTGTGGTTAATGAGTCAGAATTCAGACATGAACCTATATCCTCTGACTGTAAAGTTTAATGTGCTTTACAGCAGAGCATTTCCCCAAATAGAAAAAAGTGACAATCGTATTTTGCCCTGGCCCTCTTGGGGTCAGTGAGGTGTTGCAAGAAACCATAATATTCACTATGTATGTTGCAGCAAAATGTTAATTGTAGTATACTGAAAGTGTCAACAACTAATTTTCCAAGAGCATAAAATATATATTGTACATTTACTTTATAAGCCATTCAGTATTTAACAACCTGTCAGACAATTATTTATTATTACACTTAACCAAAATCCAGTTTCCTATTATTTTATAATAAAATGTGTATCAATCATCAGTTAGTTGAACTTATGTATTATGCAAAGGGAGAAATAAAGGATTAACTATGTGGACTTTGGAACAGGAAATTACTACTCTGGGGTTTGGAGAAATGTCTGAGACTGTACGTTATGCTGCCTCGTGGTGTTTTAAAAACAGTACAAATTAAGAATACTTAGGTTTGGTCTCTCACATTTTCTCCAGTGTCTGTGGTTTATCATTCAAATCTTCTGGATCTGTAATACAAGAAATGAATAATCTCTAAGCAGTGAAAAAAATCTCATCATATGACATTCCCATACTTACAAATCTGTATGGAAATCTAGTATTGGTATCATAGGAAAATATACACAAATATATCGAACATATATGAAGCTAGTTCTGTCTGCCCCCAAACAACATTCTCTGCTTAACATCTAAGTCTATCTCTACCCATCTCAACAAAATTTTTGGAGATAAATCTCCAGATAATTGTTAGATTGCAGCAAACTAATGTGAATTTAGTGCAAGTGATTATAATGATTAGTTATAGATCTTAAAAATGTTCTAGGATTTCATTAAGGAAGTGAAAGTGACAATGCCTCAAATTACAAAAAGATCTCCTAAAGATTAACTACTTAACAATTATTTGATTGAAAAATAAAACGTAAAAAAAAGAAATGATATATGGATGCTTTAAAAATAATGGTTTTATTTGAGAAGCCTTTAGAAAATCTGAAAAATTAGAAAAAATAACTATAATTACCTATGAAAGACCCATCCACTACCCCTCTGACATCGCACACAGCCATTACATTTCCACTGTCTCTATTCCTAATGCTGTACTCCGCTATATATATATATATATATATATATATATATATATATATATATATATATATATATAAAAATATAGTCGACATTCATTATTGTTCAACTTCAGCTTCAAGTGTACAGTACAGTGATCAGGCATCTACATCATCCCTGAGGTGGTCTCCCTAATGAGACAAGTGTCCATTGGATACCCTACAAAATATTTACAACATTATTGATTCCATTCCCCAAATTGACTTTCGTTTCCCTGTGGCAGTCTTGTGGTTACCGACTGTGCTTTCTAATCCCCTCGCCTTCCACCTTTCTAATCCCCAACCCCCCTCCCATCTAGCAACGCTCAGTATTTCCTCTATGTTTCTGAGACTGTTTCTGATTAGCTCATTCATTTATTCTTTTCTTTTGATTCCACATATAAGTGAGATCATATGGTATTTCTCTTTCTCTGTCTGACTTATTTCACTTAACTTAATGTTCTCGAGGTCCATCCATATTGTTGCAAATGGCAATATTACATTCTTCTTTATGTCTGCATAATACTCCATTGTATAAATGTACCACAGTTTCTTAATCCAGTCATCTACTGATGGACATTTTGGTTGTTTCCATGTCTTGGCTATTGTGTATAGTGCTGCAGCAAACATAGGGGTGCATAAATTTTTTTGAATTAGAATTTTGGATTTCTCCAGATAGATACCTAGGAGTGGAACTGCTGGGTCATAAAGTAGTTCCATTTTCAGATTTTTGAGATAACTCCATACTGATTTCCATAGTGGCTGCACCAATCTGCAATCCCACCAATAGTGCACCAGGGTTCCCTTTTCTCCACATCCTCAACAGTACTTGTTGTTTGTTGATTTATCGATGATAGCCATTTTGACTGGGGTGAGGTGGTATCTCATTGTGGTTTTTATTTGCATTTCTCTAATGATTAGTGAGGTTGAGCATTTTTTCATGTTGTTTGCCAGCTGTATGTCCTTTTTAGAAAAATGTCTCTTCATGTCCTCTGCCCATTTTTTAATTGGGTTGTTTGTTTTTTTGGAGTTGGGTTGAGTGAGTTTTTTATAAATTTGGGATGTTAACCGCTTATCAGATATATCATTGGCAAATATCTTCTCCCATTCAGTAGGATCCCTTTTTGTTTTATTGATGGTTTCCTTTGCTGTAAAAAAAATTTTAGTTTGATGTAATCCCACATGTTTATTTTTTCTCTTACTTCCCTTGCCCGAGGGGATATATCAGTAAAAATCTTACTCCGGGTAATTTCTGTAAAGTTTCTTCCTATATTTTCTTCTAGGAATTTTATGGTTTCAGATCTTACATTTAAGTCTTTAATCCATTTTGAATTTATTCTTGTATATATGGTGTAAGGAGGTGGTCCAGCTTCATTGTTTTGCATTTATCTGTCCAGGTTTCCCAGCACCATTTATTGAATAGACTGTCTTTACCCCACTATAAATTCTTGCTTCCATTGTTGTAGATTAAATGACCATATAGGCATGGATTTACTTCTGGACTCTCTATTCTGTCCCATTGATCTATGTGTCTGTTTTTATGCCAGTACCATGCTGTTTTGATTACTGTAGCCTTGTAGTATAATTTGATGTCAGGTATCGTTATACCTTCCACTTTATTCTTATTTCTCAAGATTGCCGAGGCTATCCAGAGTCTTTTATGGTTCCATATAAATTTTAGGATTATATGTTCTATTTCTGTGAAAAATGTCCTTGGTAGTTTGATAGGAATTGCGTTGAATTTGTATATTGCATTAGGCAGTATGGACATTTTAACTATATTAATTCTTCCTATCCATGAACATGGTATGTGTTTCTATCTATTTGTATCTTCTTTAATTTCTCTTGTCATGTCTTATAATTTTCTGAGTACAGATCTTATACTTCTTAGGTTAAATTTATTCCCAGGTATTTTATAGTCTTTGAAGCAATGTAAATGGGATTGTCTTCTTAATTTCTCCCTCTGATATTTTATTATTGGTATATACAAGTGCAACTGATTTCTGAATATTAATTTTGTATCCTGCTACTTTACTAAATTAATTTATCAGTTCTAATAGTTTTCTGGTGGAGTCTTTAGGGTTCTCTATATATCATATATTATGTCATCTGCATATAATGACAATTTTACTTCCTCCTTACCAATTTGGATGCCTTTTATTTCTTTTTCTTGTCTGATTGCTATGGCTAGAACTTCCAAGAACTATGTTGAATAGAAGTGGAGAAAGTGGGCAACCTTGCCTTGTCCTGATCTTAAAAGGCATGGTTTTAGCTTTTCCCCATTGAATGTGATGTTAGCTGTGGGTTTATCATATATGGCCTTTATTATGTTGAGATACGATCCCTCTATTCCCACTTTCTTAAGGGTTTTTATCATAAATGGCTGCTCGATTTTGTCAAATGCTTTTTCTTCATCTATTGATATGATCGTATGATTTTTATTTTTCATTTTGTTAATGTGGTGTATCACATTAATTGATTTGTGGATGTTGAACCACCCTTGCATACCAGGGATGAATCCCACTTGATCATGGTGTATGATCTTTTTAATATATTGCTGAATTCTGTTTGCTAATATTTTGCTGAGGATTTTTGCATCTATGCTCATTAGAGATATCAGCCTGTGGGTTTCTTTTTTTGTAGTGTCTTTGTCTGATTTTGGGATCAGGGTGATAGTGGCCTCATAAAAAGTGTTTGGGAGCCTTCCCTCCTTCTGGATTTTTTGGAATAGCTTGAGGAGAATAGGTGATAATTCTTTTTTGAATGTTTTGTAAAATTCACCTGTAAAGCCATCTGGTCCAGAGCTTTTGTTTGTTGGGAGCTTGATGATTACTGATTCAATTTCCCTGGTGGTAATCAGTCTATTCAGGTTTTCCATTTCTTCTTGAATGAGCCTTGGAAGGTTGTATACTTCTAGAAAATTGTCCATTTCTTCCAGGTTGTCTAATTTGTTGGCATATAGTTGCTCACAGTAACTTCTTAATTTTTTTTTGTATTTCTGTGGTGTCTGTTGTCACTTCTCTTTCATTTCTGATTTTATTAATTTGGGTCCTCTCTCTCTTTTTTTTTAATGAGTCTGGCTAAAGGTTTGTCAATTTTGTTTATCTTCTCTAAGAACCAACTCTTGGATTCATTGATCTTTTGTATTGTTTTTCTGGTTTCTATTTCATTTATTTCCGCTCTGATCTTTATTATCTCCTTCCTTGTACTCCCTTTGGGCTTATTTTGCTGTTCTTTTTCCAGATCCCTT
Organism: Rhinolophus ferrumequinum; assembly: GCF_004115265.2. Lineage (NCBI taxonomy): Eukaryota > Metazoa > Chordata > Mammalia > Chiroptera > Rhinolophidae > Rhinolophus > Rhinolophus ferrumequinum. The sequence goes on along the minus strand of NC_046294.1, from coordinate 61,382,755 downwards.
AAGTGTGAAGATAAACAGTTGATTAGTGATTTTTCTTGTTTCTTGAGGTAGGCCAGCAGTGCTATGAATTTCTCTCTTAGGACTGCTTTTGCTGTATCCCATAGATTTTGGGTCATCGTGTTTTCATTTTCGTTTGTCTCGAGAAATCTTTTGATTTCTTCCTTGATCTCATGGTTGACCCATTCATTATTTAGTGACATGTTATTCAGCCTCCATGAATTTGTGTGTCTTCCAGTTTTTTTTCCTGTAGTTGATTTCTAATTTCATAGCACTGTGGTCAGAGAAGACAATTGGTATGATATCAGTTTTCTTAAATTTATCAAGACTTGTTTTGTGGCCTAACGTGTGTTCTAGCTTGGAAAATGTTCCATGTGAGCTTGAGAAGAATGTGTATTCTGCAGCTTTGGGGTGAAATGCTCTGAAAATATTGATTAAATCCAACTGGTCCAATGTGTCATTTAAGGCTGTTGTTTCCATATTGATTTTTGTCTGGAAGACCTGTCCCTTGTTGTCAGAGGTGTGTTGAAGTCCCCTACTATGACAGTGTTACTGTTGATCTCTGTCTTTATGTCAGTCAATATCTGTTGTATATATTTAGGTGCTCCTATGTTGAGTGTATAGATGTTTACTAGGGTTATGTCCTCTTGTCGGATTGATCCCTTTATTATTATATAGTGCCCATCTTTGTCTTTTAATATATTCTTCATTTTAAAGTCTATTTTGTCAGATATAAGTATTGCAACTCCAGCTTTTTTCTCATTTCCATTTGCATGAAATATCTTACTCCAACCCTTCACTTTCAGCCTGTGTGTGTCTTTTGATCTGAGGTGAGTCTCTTATATACAGCATATACAAGGGTCTTGCTTTCTTACCCACTCAGCCACCCTATATCTTTTGATTGGAGCATTTAACCCATTTACATTTAAAGTGATTATTGATAGGTACATAGTTACTGCCATTTTTTTTTTTTATTTGTAGTTAGATTGTTGTCATCTTTCTACTGTTTACAGAAGCCTTTTTAATATTTCTTGCAATTCTGGCTTGGTGGTAATAAATTCCTTTAGCTTATTCTTTTCTGGAAAGCTCTTTATCTCTCCTTCAAATTTAAATGACAGCCTTGCTGGATAAAGCAATCTAGGCTGTAGGCCTTTGTTTTCCATCACTTTGAGTATCTCCTGCCACTCCCTCCTGGCCTTCAATGTTTCTGTAGAAAAGTCATTTGATAGTTTTATGGGAGTTCCCTTGTATGTAACCCGCTGTCTTTCTCTTGCTGCTTTTAGGATTCTCTCTTTGTCTTTAACCTTTGCCATTGTAACTATAATGTGTCTTGGTGTGGGCCTGTTTGGCTTTATCCTGGTTGGAACTCTCTGCACTTCCTGGTCTTGCATGTCAGTTTCCTTTACCAGGTTAGGGAAGTTTTCTGACATTATTTCTTCAAATACATTCTTGATCCCTTGCTCCATCCACTCACCTTCTGGCATTCCTATGATTCACATGTTATTGCGCTTGATGTTATCCCAGAGGTCTCTTAAACCATCTTCATTGCTTTTTATTCTTTTTTCTTTTTATTGTTCTGTTTGGGCGATCTCTGCTAACTTGTCTTCTAAGTTGCTGATTCGATCCTCTGCTTCATTTAACCTGTTGGTAATTCCTTCAAGTGAGTTCTTTATTTCAGTTATTGTATTATTTAGTTCTAACTGGTTGTTCTTTATGATTTTTCTATCCTTCTTTATGCCGTCATTAAGCTCCTTAAACCTTCTTATCATCAGTGTTCTGAACTCTGTCTCTGATGGATTGGTTACCTCTGTTTCATTTGGTTCCAATTCTGGAGGTTTCCTCTGTTCTTTTATTTGGGACATGTTTCTTTGTTTCCCCATTCTGGCAGACTCTCTGTGTTTGCTTCAATGTATTAGATAGATCCCCTAGGGTTCTTGGCTTTTGCAGTTATCTTGTATAGTATGTGACCTTTATATTTGACTTGCATCACTTCCTCATTCTTCTGTGCGTGTGCTCCAAGGGTGACTCTTGTGTTGTGTATATTGTCCTGTTAAAGTTGATCTTTAATTGCTTTTGGCTTGTCAGTAGTTGGGATTGACTCCTAGGCTGACTAGTTGTGAGACTTGGCTCTGCCCACAGTGGATAATCTGCTGCGTGAGGGTTGACCACTCAAATGAGGCTTGGCCCCTATGGGCTCTTGTGCCTGTAGAGAATTCCCTCTGGGTGGGTCACTTGTAGGTAAAATCGGGCAATACTATGGTTTGCTCTGGAGTTGGCCTCTGGGTGTGTTGAATCTTGTGCCTTTTGGGCTGGGCCCTTGTGTAGGGCAATTTCAGAACAAAGCAAATCACCAAGTACAACAACAACAACAACAACAACAAAGAAAAAAACCAAATACACTCACATGTAAAAACAACAAATAACCCACACTCAACACAGGCAAAAATATCAAAAATACAAAAACAAAACAAAACAAAAAAGGCAGCACTGGTCTTGGCTTAAGCCCACCAAGTATTCTCCAGGTTGTCCTCTGCTGTACCAAAGAGTCCTCTGCGTATTGTGCAGGCACAGCCGGTCACCTGGTGCCCAGAGTGACCCTGGGACTGCAGATTTAGATGAGGGGGGCTATGGGGTCTGGATGGTAGTTTTTACAAAGTCAGTGCAGTTTCTGCTCTTGCCTGCACATATGCACACTGAGAGTAGCACCACCAGCCGTGTGTCCAGTTCTCCTGAGTCTTAGGGCACTTCTTGTGTGTGTGTGTGTCTGTAGGGCGGGAGATTTCTGAGCTGCTGAAAGCCCAGAGCTGTATCTGCTGCTTGCTGCTGACCCCTGGGTGTGTCACCCCAGTTGTAACTGCCGTGCCCCAGGCAAGCCAGAAAAGGTGGGGGCTGGGAATGGAGGAGTCCTCTCTCTCCCAGCCCAGCAGTGCCACACTCTTCCCAGCCTCTTCCCTGGGTCAGAGCTGCAAGCCGGGTCTTCCCAAATCCTGAGTGCAATGGCTCCTCTGTAATCTGATACTACTCCTCAGTTCAGGGACCAGCTTGAGTTTCTGGAAGGGCAGGGATTGGATTGGGAGAGTGTGGGGAGGGGCCCAGGTGTGGTGTTTACATCCTTTGTCCCACCTAGGGCCCAGCTGGAGGTCTCAGCTGAGGTTACTGCCTCAAATGCCGAATATGCTGCTCTCTCAGCAGGAGAAATCAGCTGTGGGACGCAGGGAAAGAGCCCACCTCCTGGCTCTTGTGGTCTCTGTTCTGTCCTGGGACCCCCTGCACCTCCGCAGCTGCAGATGTAGCCTCGGTCTCCACTCTCCTCCCTTCCCTCTTCCCCTGCTCGCCCAATTTGCCCACCTTCAAGTAATCCTCATTAGAGTCTCTTAGCTGTTCTGTGTGATGAGCAGAGAGTCCTTTGATGGGTTATATATGTTCAATTTGTTGTAAGTTCCAGAGGAGAACTCAAGAAGACCACCTCGCTGCCGTCATTCCTATGACGTCCCAGTTTCATTCTTTTACCTGCACATATCTAGTTTTCCAACACCATTTATTAAAGAGACTAACGTTTCCCCATTGAGTATTCTTTGATTCCCTTTGGTTGGATTTAAGTCCAGCAGTTTACTATTGCTTTCTATTTATTTCGTTTGTTCTTTCTTTTCTGTTTTTTTTTCTCTCCTTTATATACGTTTTGTGGACTGAGTATTTTTTATGATTCCATTTGTTTCTCCTATATTGGCATAATATCCAAACCTCTATATTTGCTTGCTTTTAGTGATTTCTTTAAGGCATTGTCTCCCAAATTGTATTCCTGGGAAGCATCACCTGGGAATTGTTAGAAAAAAAAAATTATTGAGCTCTATCCAAGATCTGCTAAACCAAAAGCTTTAGCAATGGAGCTCAGCTGTTTGTAGCCTTGAAGTCCCTCAGGTATTCTGACGAAGCTGAAATCAGAGGCACATTGTTCTATAATAGGTTTACAGTGTACATCATTAGCTCATCACAGTATATTTTAAATAACGTTACACCGCTTCATGTACTTTCATTCCCCATGCATCTCTTTGGCTGTTGTTTTTACTCATCTTTCTTTCACATATGCTACAAACTCCATAATGTATTGTTAATTGCTTTTGTTTTAAACATTAATTATATTTTAAAGAAATCAAAAGTTAGACAAAATATACATTATATTCATTGACAGATTCATCATTTTGGTGCTCTTCATTCCTTTTGGGTAGATTTGTATTTCCCTCTGATTTTATTTTCCTACTTGAAGAATTATCTTTAGCACACCTTGTAGTGCTCGTTTGCTGGCAATGAATTTTCTCATCTTTTGTTTGAAAAATTTTATATTCTGTCTTCATTATTGAAAGTTATTTTTGTTTAATATAGAATTTGCTTGGTATAGATTAGTTGACGTTTTTGTTTTTTATCTTTCAGTACTTTGAAGATATCACTTTATTGTCTTCTGACTTACATAATTTGTGACAAGAAGTCCATCTTTCATCTTTTGCTTATTATTTGCAATGTGTCTTTCCCTACCTCTGGCTAATTTTGTTTTTCTCTTTGTGACCGGCTTTCAGAGTTTTACTATAAATCGCTTTTGATGGGTTTGTGTGTATTCTCCTTGGGGTTCATTAGATTCTTGGATCTATGTGTTTGTTTTGTCAAATTTGGGGGAAAAAGACAATTGTTTCTTAAATGTTTTTTTCTTTTTCCATTCTCTCTTCTCTCATGGTGGGACTATAGTTATATACATGTTAAACTAATTGACAATTTCTACTTAAGCCTTTAAAAAAATCTTCTATTTCTCTTCTCATCCTGTTGATGCTTACCTTTGAACATAGGAAGCATATTTCTCATCACCATTTCAATAACCATGTGTGATAATTCTATCATTTCTGTTATTCTGGGCCTTTTTCTATTGACTGATCTTTCTCCTTATGTTAGTTTGCTAGTACTTCTGTAATAACATCCCACAGACTGAGTGGATTAAACAATAGAAATTTAGTTTCTCACAGTTCTGGGGGCTAGAAGTCTAAGATCAAGATGCCAGCAGGGTTAATTTCCTCTGAGAAACCCCCTCCACCCCCTTTGGCTTACAGATGATCGTCCTCTTTTTGCCTCTTCACATGGTATTTGTGTGTGTTTGTGTGTGTGTGTGTGTGTGTGTGTGTGTATCTCGTGTTTCTTTATATATCCATATTTTCTCTTCTTATAAAGACACTAGTTAGGTTGGAATAGGGTCCACACTAACAGCCTCATTTTCACTTAATCACACAATAAAGGTCCTATCTCCAAATACAGCTACATTCTGAGTTACTGGGGGTTAGATATTCAGCATCTGAATGGGGGCGGGATGGGGGACTCAATTCAGCCCATAACACTCCTATTTGTAAGTTATAGTTCATAATTTCTTGCTTTATACATTTCTGGTAATTTTTAATTCAATGCCGTAGATTTTGAAGTTTAGATATTAAGCGCCCAATTTTGATTTACTCTTTTCAATATTGTTAGATTCATTTCTGGCCGGAAATGTTGTTACTTGGGTTTAGTTTCATTTTTTTCAAGACTTGTTGTGAAGCTTTCTTAGTATAGGTCTAGAGCAGCCTTCCATCTAAGGCTGATTTTACCAACATCCACTCTACCTTTTGCAAATAAGATGATAACTTTCTAGAACACTACCTATTGACCACATATTATATACAGATCTTTTCATTCTGGTTCGTGGGAACATGGATCATTCACAACCTTGTGTAAACTGTGGACTTTGTTTGACTTACTGCTCCCTGGCAATTCTGGACCGAGATTCATGTGTGCGTTTTTCTTTTTTTTTTTTCCTCTCACACATGAGTAAATCAATCAGTGACTTGAGGATATTCATCTCCAGATCTCCAGAGCTTCTTTTTGTGAATCTCTCTCCCCTTCCATGTCTCCTCCACAAATTCTTGTTACTTGGGCCTCCACGAATTCCATTGTCTCCTCAACTCAGAGACATCACGAATCTCCACGTGAGTGTCCCCAATTCTGTGCTGCAGTCTTTAGCTGACTTTTAGGCAACAAGCAGAGACAGTTGCTGGACTCACCTTATTTTTTCTCTTTTCTCAGGGATCACTGTCCTGTTCTGCCTAGTGTCCAGTATCAGAAAATACTTGTTTCATACATCATTTTTTTCCTTGTTTTTTAATGCAGAGGGTAAATCTACTTCCCATTACTCCATCATGACTGCCAATGAAAGTTTTAGTTTTATATTTCTTTGACTTATTTTTCAAGGTGAAAACTTTTAATAAAGTCATTTTTCAGTATTTGTTATAAATGTTTGATACCCATTTAAATGGATTCACTTTTTTTTTCAGCAACAATTATTCTCAGACAGTAAGGACATACTGTATTTGTCTAAGATATGTGAATTGTTAATCACTTTGATATACAGGGAATAATTCAAGAAACTCAACAAACTGTGGAGGAAGATCAATATGAAATATTAGTCATTTTCTGGGATATATTCAGTCTAGTTGTTAGGGATATGTATAATTTATCTACTAAAATTGTATGTTAGCAAATAATAAAACCTGCTTGGCATTTGTTACAATTATTACAGAGCATAAATATAACAGGAAACATCCAGATTAATACACTTTTTACTTCAATGTGGATATAAATTAGTCACTTAAAATTATCCTTTCAAATTGGTAATAGCTTTCCTTTGTCTGCTCCTATTCATCACTGCCCATGAAAATCCATGAAATCTTTAGGAAAAACGTATATAAAATATATGTAAGAGAAGATTGACATGCTCCGTTATGGCTGAACAACCACCAACGGCTGCTTTTCATTTAGTTTCTGTCTTCACCAATGGCATGTAATGAAAAGGCTAAGGCAGACTGCTTACTCTCTGCCTGATAGTAAGCAAATGTGTGCTCCTATGTGCGTTGTTTGAATTACTTCAAATTCTAGACTGAAAATCATGAGGTAAATAAAATATCTTCCAGGTGATCATTTACATCTTGAAATAATTGGACAATTATTGTTAATATGCAAAGCAGCAAAAAATTAATGTTGTTAATACTTTACACAGGCTCATCAAGCATACTTCTTGTCTTGTTCTCCCAAATTTTCCACCTGATTTTCTATTTCCTCCCTCTCTCTTCCCAGGAAAACAGTTGGTGTTTTTTGCTGTGGACCCAGTTCAATTTCTAAGACTCTTCATAAACTGAGTAACCGAAGCAACTCATATGGGACAAGATTTGAATATAATAAAGAATCTTTCAGCTGAAAACCTTTGAGATGAACCAGGACTCCAAAGAAGGAATGAGTGCAATTGCTAAGACTTTGAAATTCAGCTGAATCAAACAGCTGTGTCACGCCAAAGGGTAGCAAGGTTTTCTTATTTATGATTATTTAAAATGGAAATGCAGAGAATGTGGCAAGATGACAGGTCACATTACACATTTAATCTGGAAACCAAAGAGGCCCTGAAGAATATTTGATGTGATGATTCACTTCTCAGTGCTAGAATTAAAAGAAAACGATTAGATTCACACTCTTGATTTTTATGGCTGATTCAAGAACTCCCCAGTGAGGAGCTGCCCTTGCTCACTGTGAGGCTGATAGCCTGGGTCCTCTATAAATTGTTTTTGGTTGAACAAATGCAAGATTGAACAAAATTAAAAATTCATTGAAACTCAGATTACATTTTCTACATGAGTATAAACAGAGTAACTTTGATTTAGAAAAGCTCTAGGCAAATATGTTAGATGTTTGAAGATATAGCACAACACTCTGATTTGATACGGGTACTTAGTGTCAATATCTAATCTTCCTCACTACTGATGCTAATACCTCTACTTGATACCTGTAGACTTTGTACTAAGTGAACCTTGTACAGATTTTGATATAGTATCTATTTTTATATATTTCTTTCTTTTTTTCCCTTCTGTCTTGGGAAATCTTCCCTTTTTTGGCATGCACTAGGCACAGTGATTTAATCAGTCATTTTCACCTTCAGCTTATTTAATCTATTGCTGTTGCATAGTAAGGAAGAAACTATCATTACTATAAATTATAAAGGGATATATAGACTAATAACTTTTTCCCCTTTTCAGCATTGTGATCTCTATTATTTTGATTTACTTTTTTCCCCAGCATAATTTATCTTACTCTTTAGCCTCTTAAGGGCCTTTGTTTAATTTGCACTTGGAGACCAAAGGGCACCATGTCTGTCAGTAGTCACTGAGCAAGTGACTACTTTTGTCACACATTGGTTTATGTTGGAGACATTGTAGTCACATTCCTAACAGGACAGTGTAGTCACCTCCCTCACAGGAAACCTGTATTTTACCTTCTATACAAGATAAATACTTCCTTAGTTATTCAAATGTAAGTTCAGAATCATTAATACTATTGTTGTACCTTCTGATATTCTGGGTCTCAGTAGGGAATTATTGAGTGTAGTCGCTGTTGGGATTACGCTGTGTGATCCTGTCAGTTCACGCTCCCTGGCCATTATGTTTGGCTCCAGGAAAAATCTACTTTACGACCTTAAGAATTAAGGCTTGTTTGTTTTTTTTTTAATAGTTTAGTGATTTTGTTTTATAGACGTCTATCAATTGCTATCAAATACAGAACATTGCTTACATCAGCAGCATAACTTGTCTTGCCTTTGTTAAGATTTTTCATGATATAACTTGATAGATGCTACTGTCATTTTTTTGCTCTGATTCACCAATAGCGATCAAGCATGTTAAACCATCTACCATGGAATGTTCACAAACGTATTTCTTAGAGATATTTCATTCCTCTCTTTGGAATTCTTTAATCTCCCTCTGTGAAAGGAAGGTGAGTCAGATAAAGATATGGGAAGTGTGCAATGTTCCTGCAGCTTTATCTCTGAAGGCATATTTAATAACCAGTACATCTTGGAAACACTATCTGAATTAAAAAGAATTTTTGTGAGAACATATAACGGAAAGAACTAGTAAAAGGAAACTTAGTTTAGTACAGGTTTGATGTGCAATACTGACTCTTTATTGGTCATAATTTATTTAAGTGATTATATTAATACACTTAATTTCAGTAAAACAGGTGGAAGACTTTTCAACAGAAGAGTGATCTTTCCAAGTAAGTAGGTCTGCTATTCTAGATAGCAGATGCTATTCTGTGTATTTTAAATTCCAGTTGATGTTCAAACATTAGGTGTTAACATAGGTAATTTTTGTTTCTGTAGGTAGGAATGAAACTAGGGTTTCAGAAGGCATGTATAAGAGAGCTTTGTTTTGTTTGAGGGATTCTTTCTAGCTAATTCTTGTCACACAGCTCTTAAAACAGTAATTTTAGTGGCAGTGAATGTTAAAATTGAAATGCTATCCTTGAAATCTCTATTAGCTTACTTTACCTTGCAACAAATAGAGCAGACAGAGTTTCTTCTCCGGATGATACAAGTTTCAGAATCATCATCTATGTTAGTGCACAGGAGAATGAGCAGCCTTCTGGGGGGCTATCAGTGTCACTGGCTAATGGCCTGACTATGGCTAATTGCTCCTCACTCTGGGATTTAGATTTCTCATTTGGACTAGATCAGTAGTTAATTAATCTTTTGTAGGTAATGTATTTTTTGTGCGGACCTGATTAAAAGAGAATATTATGACACATGTGCATAATATTACAGACAAACTTTGGGGTTCATAAACAATCTCCAAAAGCAAGGAACGCTGTTTAAGAACTGCTGAACCAAATGATCATCATCATAGTTTTTATTTTTAATTATACCTTTCTTTTCTTGGATTATGTGGAAGAAATAATTTTTATAGGATTATACTAAGAAATTAACTCTGTGGACAAAGGAAAGAAAATTATCTTTGTATAACCCAAAACAAAGACTCCAATAGACTCTTCCATTGTTTTTAATCTTCTTGGGTACCCTGCTTTACACAAGGTAAGACTGTGATTTTATATATAAATAACAATTTAAAAAAGGATTAATATGCACCCCCTACACACACACACACACACACTCACACATAAATTTGGGGCTTAATTTTTGTTTGATTTTAATTCAAGTTAAAAATGAAATGATTGATAGTTTTGTCATGTAGTGACTTTAAATGCTAGTTGGGTGATTGTGATAGTACAGGCACTTAAAACAAAGAAATAAAAGCAATGTAGATACAGTATAGGCTGAACTGATTTAATCCATGTACCTATATTATTTATAACCCCCCAAATCAGTGTTTTCTTGGAGCATTCACAGCAGGTAATGGATTTAAATCATAAAGCATTATTAAGAGGCTTGCTAGGGACCAGTCATTGTCATTTACAGGTAATGCTAGTGCTGGAGAATGTTCATTATACCAGAGAGAAACAAATTTAGGTAAAAACAAAGTTTTTTTTTTAAGTTATCTCAACCGAACAGTGATTGTCCTAAACCCATGAGACACATTTTTAATGGCTGCTTGTGATAAACAGTTCCGTTTTTCTATGCTATCTAGGACTGTTTCATATCCAGTTATATTACAGAAACAAAATACTGAAATGGGGAGTACTGTTATTTTACAGTTGAAGAAACTGAGGTCCAAAGGAAGATGGTAATTTGCTTCAAGTTGTTCATTGAGTTTGTTGCAAAGTCAAACTGGGAGCTCAGCTTTCCGAATCTCTGCAGTTACTGAAGGGCTCTTTCCACCTCCCCGTGAAATATACATCTAATAAGACACATCTGGAACTGTTAGTTTGAATCTCCCTATAAACTCTAGTATTAAGGGGGAAATAAGGTACTGAGTGTTAATTCCAGATTCAGAGCAGAAATTCACACTTTTCTTCTCTATATATCTTCTGACTCTAAATTTGTCAGTGTTTTATACTTTGCCTATTTGAATCTATTTTCAGATATCAGTTTTAAAATATGCCAATTGTGCTAAAGGAATTATGTTCTCCAATACTCTGTATTAGAAGTATGTAATAGTATAGTTTCTAGGAAATGCTAACATAATCTTAAATTTAGGTTCATAGACAAAACTCATAACTTCACCAGCTTTCTAACCACACAGGGAAATGTTGTTATTAAAACAAATGACTTTATTCTCTACTCACATGACCATAACATGCTTCTTGTTCAGGCAAAAAAGAGTCATCTTTTTGTAATCGAGTGAGATAGGGAATAAATGAAATCAAGCAGAATGAGATCTGTATTTACTTTAACCACCACAGACAATAAGAACTCACAGTTTCCTTCTATCTAAATCTCCCTGCCATTACCCCAACTTCTTTATTCCATTCTGTAGTAGTCTCAAAGGGCAGATTTGCAGTGATGTCAGAGATGACATTTTCTTAAGAAAACAAGCAGAAGACTTCCGATATTTAGCAAAGAAGAGTCCATAAGAGAGAAGGGAAAATAAGGCCATGTGGATCATTTAAAGTATTTTGTGCTACAACAGACCAGTGACTTTTTAAAAGTGAATATACAGAATTTTTATTTTCCCTTATCTTAAATTTTTATATTCTTGTTTATAGAATCTAGAAATAGATTTTTTCATTTATTTTACATTATACAAAATCACTAGTAAACATTGCAGAGTGTTATATTACAGTTTAAGACTCTGTGGGGGCAAGAAATACCTCATAGGAGAAAAACAAGGAGGAAAAAAAGGGAAGTACAGAAAGAAAAATTATTTAACACATCAGGACATGATAATGCTTTTCTTTCCATTTGAGCAACTACTTAATAGATGCTCAAATGTGTAACAAAACTGGCTATTACTCTGCTTTGGAAAAATGTAAAATAATGTGGTGTTTGGGGGTTTTTTTAGGGATCCTTTCACATTTTCTTTGCCACTAGAATCACAGCAGAAGCTTTTCCTTTGATCAGAATTATAATCTTTAAGAATTAGAGCTTTGACGAGCTGCGAGTTGACCTAGAGAAAACCTCAACCTTCAGATGAGAACCAGCCCTGCATAAATGCCCCGATATCTGTAGCATTTAGGAACGGGAAGCTGGCATCCACTGATTCACATGCCACACATTAACATTCTGTCATTGCAAGGTCTTATTTTTCAGCTCTTATCCTTCCACCCAGGGAATGAAGCCTCCTTAAAAATGCAGCCACTGAGAAACAGATATTCTCTTTGTTGTATCATAACAGTGTATCTGTTCACTTATATCAGCACATTCATTCAAGCCTCGTTATCAATTTAGGATGACTGTATATTTCATTTTAGTGATGAGAAATCTCCACAAGGCATCAAATGGGAGCTTTGCTTGCCTGCTAAGAAATATATGGCAGCCAACACATTGGCTAGGGAGAAAGCAGTTAAATCTTCTCCAGCTGAACCTTAAAGGAATGTAAAATACCTCCCACATATGTTAGACCATGACCTGAGTTGCACTCCACAGTCTGTGATTAGACGAGCGGCACAGCTTATTCTCCAGACTCCCAGGGACTCTCCAGTTCAGGAAAATAACAACTCTTGAGTCAGCTTGGCATCTTTATCCACATAACTGGGTGCCCATCAGGTGTAATCACATCTTTATTTAAAGGTGACACTTATCAGCTTACCAAATGGCCTACCCGGAAACTCTCTTTACTTTCTTCTCTTTTCCATAAAATTTGACTAAAATGTCGAGTTAGGAAAAGTAGAAATCACTTTAAAAAGTAGGAACTATTGGCAGCAGTTCTGTCCTCCCCTGAGCATGTGCCAGTGTCATCATTTATCTAGCTACCTCCAATGTGTGGAGTGAACATGATCTTGGGGTAGAAACTCGAAGACTTGCAGTATTTACCCCTGAAAAGTATTAGACTACATACATAAAAATGGGAGTGATATCGGCCCCTGCCTAACTTACATGGATGTAATGGGGCGAGAATGTGGGGGAGAGGAGGAAAAAAGAGTGGTGAAGAAATAGAAATTTCCTGAGCAAATCTTCTTTAGTAGGTATTTTGAAAACACAGTAAAAAGAAAACACAGTTCTGAGAAAGTGAAATGAGTCACAGTCCATTGTAACTGAAAGACTATTTAACTGTGCCTTCTGGGCAAGTAGACTCAGAGGCAAATCAGCACCACTAATCTGTTGTGAGATTCAGATAAGCAAAGTTGCCTGTTATGTCTAGTATAATGACCTTCTGAATTCCTCAACTAATTTTGGTCAGGCCCAATGTGGCGAGAAATAGCTAGCTGTATTGATCTATGACAATTGAGCTAGGAGTGGTTTGGAAGGCGATATAACTTACCCTGATTATTTAAGATTTGATGGAGTAAAAAACAGCTGTTTATGAAACATCCTACTGAGTTTACACCAAGGCCTGTATCTTAGAACTAGAAAATTATTCTATAAAAGAAAATAGCACTGCATTGTAGCTACATTTTTCCTACATGAAAAAAAAAATAAATGTATCTTTTTATTTTTTCTTACTCCTGCCAAAGATACTTTACATTATGTATGTTCATCAAACCCACATTGTTTTGTAGATATTTATATTTAAATTATGTATGTGTGTGTGTGTGAGAGAGAGAGGGGGAGAGAGAGAGAGAGAGAGAGGGAGGGAGGGAGAGAGATTATGCTGATTATAGTGGATTGGAGGCAAAATTGCCTGAATAAAAAGACATTCTGCAATAATGTGTGATGATGCTTTCCAGCTCTCATAATAAGCATTCAAACGCTTGCAATTGGAAGAAGTGTAACCTTCCCATCAAAATGTGAGCCACTCAGCAATCCAAGTGTCGCGTTTAATTCTTGTCTGGCTAAATGGAAGTGTGAGTGTACAGTGCTGGAGAGAAAGCACTAACACAGATTCAATACTTGTAAAGAGTTGGAAAAAAACACATTTCTTTTTATATGTAATTATATTGTTGTAAAGTTACAGCATGTTTGTTGAAAACCTTCATTGTTTTGGAACAGGCGTGGTGTTTAAAAATGACAAATACAGGTTGGACAAACATACCCCTAAAATTCCTCTTAGAGTAAACTAATTGTGCACCACTGGCAATAAAAATCAAGAAATTTCTCCAGGATTTTGAGAATGGTTTAGTGGTGTTTCATCCTAGTGAAAGACCAAATGATCACACTAGTCTTACAGGTGAAGATATTAAACAAATAATACTTAAAAAATGTTCCTTTGAAAAGCTTTAAAACTTACAAGCATCTCAACACTCTTGTAACTTTCATTTCAGCAGGATGTATAATTCGGAATTATAGAATGCTAATCTCTAAATTTAATACACCGAATTTGGGATTTTGGTTTGATTTCTCGAGTATTACTTTCAAGTCTCATAACTGTCCATGAAAACATTGAATATTTGTACAATTTTAAGAATTCAAATTATACATATTTTTTCTGCACAGATAATTAATAAAATGTAATATGCTCATTAAGAAGTCTAAATGTTGAATTTTTATACTTGATCCTTAAAGGTTTCAAATTTACCTAAACATGGAGTATACTGTAAATATATTTACACCCATATGTTAACTCCTGCTTAAAAGATTTTGTTTATTTTTTTCCAATATGTCACCATCTCTTTCATTTTGAAATCTGTGAATTACACAAAATAAAGAATAATTGTAGAATAATTCACAGTTTTGTCTGACATGTACATAGGTGGGATATGAGAAATTTGCCATATGCTCTGTCTTAGAGACCTGTGTTCCAATACCATCTGAAAACTAGCTAGCTGTGTGATTTCCCCATCAGAAAAATGCAGACCAGAATTTTCTCTAAGATACATTCCATTTTGTGATTCTGTGTTGGCTGTGAACCTATAATTTGATAGTAGACAGGTGAATAAAAATGCTTTAGTATACGTGATTGTGATCACTTTCAGGTCTAAGATATACCTAGTAAGGTGTACAAAACTGGAAAGCCTTCTTGCACCAGCAGGATGAAAAGATATTTGTGTCCGAGTAAAAGACATTATACTATCCGTGTTTCTAAATCTACATTCTTTATAATAAATTACTATTTATTGTTTTCTCTGATCTAAAAGTCATTCCTGGGTCAAATCAGAGCCACCGTGCTCTAATTTGTAGAGCTTTAAGAAGTGATGACTTGTTTGTAGGGTTTAAGTATCACTATGTGGTCCTGCATCGTCCTCAATCAATTTCTACCACATTGCAGTCCTTCAAGTGATTTACATTCAAACAATCTGTTTTCCTGATAATGGTATCTTGCCTCCTCTCTTTTGCCAAACTGGCACGCATTCTGTAATTGGCTTTTCAGTAGGTCAAGTTGAAATGCATTTAAAAGGCCAGATTAGCAGTTATGTGCTTGCATTCCCTACGTGCATTATTTGCTTTGTGTCACAGTGGGGTCATGAGTGCATGCTTTAATAGCATTAGTGTTGTAAGAATACTCATTAACAGCAGCCAGTGAGGAAAGAACACAAAAGATATTTGGGAAAAAATGTTTTCTGGGGTGAGCAAATCAAGACTTTAATGCAAATTTCAATCTGAAGATTAAAAACTTCCTCTAAAATGCCTTCCCTTATTCATATTGATTATCCTGCTGTCAGGAATGTTTGCCACAACTCAAAAATAAGAAAATGTGTGACAGTAAAAGTTTCTCATCAGACTTTTTATTAGGTAATGAAATGTCTAAGAAATCTTTTTTAGTGGCTTGTGTTGCAGGGGTCCTGTTTGCAGCTTGCTGATAAATGTGTCATCAACTAACAGATGTAAGCAAACATCCAAAACTTGGTTTTGCATGTCCTCTATAGACCCAAGGTATTGTGTGAAAAACACTTTTTGACACAGAGTGACTGTGAATTGTGACAGATTTCAAAATCACCTTACATGCATTTTGACAAGGTGATTTCTGAAATTAAATTCCAGGTTTATTCTGACAAAATATTTTGTTGAGAGGTTTTGATTAGTAAACCAATTCAGATTTCAAGATTGTAAAAGAGCTGTGTATCTGCCTTGGGTTTCTTTTCTGGTGGCGGTGAGAAGTGGTTAATTATTTATTTGAATCTCTAATGGATACCTGGGGGAAAACACATTTTTGTCTTCCAAAACAGGTGGAAGCAATATGTCTAGTAATGTGTTACAACTGTGTAGGCTTCATTAAGCCTTGTCTTTTGCAGCTGTTGTCCCCCCACCCTTTAACTCTTATCTGTTAGTGGCAGGAAGGATGATCCCAATTGGATCAGCAGGCAGCAGAGCCCTGGGAGCCACAGCCGTACTCTGAAGTTGTACTATGACTAGTAAACAGCTTTAACCTGGAACCGTTTATCAGGACTCGCAGGCAGGTTTTGTGTTGTTTTTTTTCCCTGTTGTTTCCTAACCCAGCTATAGACCTGAAAACCCCCAGGGCCTATGCTACACTTAGCAGAGCCTATTTGTTTAGGTCTTTGTAGTAACCCAGGTTCTGCTTCTGTGTGTTTCCCATTCAGCCTTTGAATTAACCTACCATCTTGGTTCAGAGTTTCTCTTTGTCTCAAGGCTTAGGGGACTCATCCAGGCACTGGCTCTGCCCAGCCACAGCCCCTCTATGCCATGGTCACTATAGCTGCCCTTCACACACATTGTACTACACAGAACCACATGTCTTTATGGTAGGCTTATATTTAGAGTTTATTTACATAAGAAGTGATGCTCCGGGTACAGATGAGTCTTGCTTTTTTCCTGGTAGTTTTGTTCTATAAGAGATGCCACACACACTGAACTAGTGAATACTCAGCCATTGCTCCCAATTAGGTTCTCGTGAGCCTCTGATCACAATCCTTTTATCGACCAAACAGTACATAACCTTGTTTATGTGTGTTTCTGTTTAAAAAGGCACCTTATTGAATATGTATAGTTGAATCATTAACATTGGACATACAGCCAACAACAGCACTATAACTCCTGCCTGAATGAAGCTTGTCTAACACACTTATGTTCTCCGCAAGATACATCACGGCTTTCTTGCACTCGGGATGGAGGGGGGTTAGGGGACATTTTAAACAATGAAATCACTGACAAAAAGCACCAACATGCCAAAAATGCAGCACTAAATAGACCACGAAAAGGATACTTGATTACAGTGTGTGAGCTGAAACAAGAAGGCAGAGTGACATCTTGTTTGACATGAGATGGGAACGTGGGCTCACGTGACTCAAATTGTTTGTTCCTCTGTGCATGTCTGCAAATAACCTGCTGCATGAAAGTGCAGCAAGTATTGATTTTGGGATGATAAAAATTTAGCAAGTAGATGATTTGCAAATAAGGAATCCATGAATAACTAGGCTTGATTGTATCTATTTTTTTCTGGGTATGGTGACTGGAATGGAAAATTCTGTGCCTTTTCATAGTTTTAGTTTTTATTCCGCACTTATTATTGGTTTCAGACTAACTTGGAGTAGCTTTTCTGTAGGGAAGAGAAATGCTTCTCCATTTTGGTCTGCTTCTCTTTTCATTCTTTTCCTTCTTCTACATCAAGAATAGAGAATACTTTTAATTTGATTCGTTAGAGTATGATAGTTTTATTGCCTCACATTTATGAGTAGGTATGGTTATTGTTTGTAAAAGATTGTGCATCTGCTTGTGCTCAGAAAAAAAGTTATCATTCCAAGCCTGAGACTGCTGTCCTTCTTAGAAGGAGCTGCTTGCAAGGTCAGCCATTAGCTGGCCTCTGGGAACTTAGATTTCAGGAGTGTTTCCACCACCCAGTTGGTAAAAGTGGCTCAATGTGACTAAACTTTTGTGCAAGCAATAAGGATTATATTGAATACCTGCTGTTCTTTCTGGGAGTCTGGAATTTTGATAAGGCCTAGGCAGAGAGAGGGTGCCTATGTGATCAACCCCCCATAAAAACCTTAGACACTGAGTCTCTATTGAGGTTCCTTTGTAGACAACATTTCACAAAAGTTATCGGAACTAGTTGCTGGAAGAATTATGTGTATCTTGTATGACTCCACTGGGAGAAGACTCTTGGAAGTTTGTTCTTGGTTTCCTCTGGACATCATCACACACACCTTTTCTCTTTGCTGATTTTTCTTTGTATCCTTTGGCTGCAATAAATCTTAGCTGTGAGTACAACTATACTCTGAATCCGGGGAGTCCCCCTAAAGGATCACCAAACCCAGGTCATATTGGGCATCCCTGACACAACCTACATGCCTCTTACCACCTTGTTCTTCTGTTCTTCTGTGTGCCTGGAAGGGAAGTGGATGCATGACTTTATACTGTACTCTCAGCTCTCTCTTCCATTTTTTTTTATTCCATGTATGGCTAAACCCTTAAAGCAGGTTGCTATCTTCTTTGTTGTGTCTCTTTTCTCTCTTCGCTTTTTTTTAATCCCCAAGGGCAGTAAGTGTCCCAGATTTGGGGTCATCCTTTATTAACAATTAGGGCGCAACAGATGAACAGTTGGGACTTCTGCTTAAATCTAATGCACCAAACTAGCTTTACCAGAGAACCTCAAATTGGGGTTAGGCACTGGCTCCGCTCTCTCTCCTCTTTGCATATTGTTTATTGTATATACATCTAATATAATATCTGACACACAAAATTTAAAGGGTACGTGACACAAAACAGGTAGTTGACAGGGCAGGATTCAAACATTCTTTGATCTCTTTTGTTAAATATCATTTAAAAAAAAACAACACCCAAACCCCTAATACTCTTCATCTGTTTCTCTCTTTTTTTCTGTTCATCCTCTTCTTCAACCTGTCTGTTCTCATCTTTTCCTTAAATGGATTGTGGTGAATGTGGTCTGTGTTGGTAGGATTAGCTGTTCTAAGATATTCCTTTTTCTCTTTGTTATCTTTCCTGCATTCTCCAGCCCATCTCTTTTCATTAAATTTCATAATTCCAACTGTATCCTATAGAATAGGTTATATTCCCAGGAAAAGCAATATTTACTCCATCAGAGGTTCTTTATTAAACTTTTGAAAACTACTAGTGACCAGTTTTCCCACCAATATTTGGCTCATTTCAATACAGAAGAATCACAATACCTGAGACAGAAGTTTTAGAGTCAGTACCTGACATAGCGATGCTAATTTGATTCCTTATCAGGTACCATATTTTTAGTATTGTACTTTCTTAAGGAGCCTTTAGGTTTCTGTCCAGATGAAGACTGATGGTTTGTTTTAACTGCCTTCATAGATTATTGTCTTTCTAGACCTACAGAATTCTAGAATTAACCATATAATGTAATGATTACAATTCCTTTTGAGACAAGCTCCCTAAATTTTAGATTCCTGCTTAAGGTAAAAATCCTGCTTAAGTTAAAAATCCTGCTTCCACTAAAAATCCAGGTCTGTTATCTTGGACAATTTAATTTTTTTTTCCTCCCAACTTTAGTTTTCTTATCTATAGAATGAGGGTTACTTGAATCAATAAATGTGAAGTATTTAGGGACACAAAATAAGTACTCAATGCTATTAATAACAATGATAATTTTAATAATTGAAAGTCCTGCTCCTACACTTCACTAGTTTTGTACCTTTTGGCAGGTCACTGTTCTTCAAGTTTCTTTCTTATTAAAATTAAGATACTATATCCATTTTCATTGTTTATATAAGAACTAACAATTACATAATAATAGCGTTTTGAATGATGTCTAACATATAATAGATAAAAAGGCCACTATTATAATTACTCTGGAAGAAATTAGGTCAGCCTGAAGAAGTCAGGTAGTAGACTGTCAATAATCCATTACTTTTTCTGTATTATGCAGTGATTTATGAAAGTGTGTTTTAAAGTATTACTCTGGGGTGATTATATTTCCAGTACAAGTTCATGGTTATTTGTGTGTTTGCCTGTCACCTCCTTTAACTATTCATTTCTTCAATGAAGTGCCCTGTTAGTTTTAATCATCTTTATCTTCCAGTTCCTAGCAGAATAGCTGATTCTCAGTAGGTCTCAGTCACTGCTAAATTAAATCTAATTCTCATTCTGTTGTTATAACTAAGGAGCATAACTAATAGAAAATGCTGGGTATTGTTAGAGGCATTTATAAGCATAGAGAGACTCTTAAAATAGTTGTTATAAAGAAAGAAAAAATATATTACAAAGAGCAACTAGAAGGAATCAGTTACTTTATGTGATCAACACATAATTTTTTAGCACTTCCACGTTAATTATCTGACTAGTTAAGGAAAAGGTAGTATCAGACCTCAAAACTTGATTATTAATTTTGATTCTTTTTCTTTGTCATTTGTACCACCAAGTCCTCTTGGTTTTTCCTTTTTGAAGTTTTTTGCTTCTGTCCTTTTCTCTTCTCATGCCACCATCCCAGTTGTAGATATAATCCCAATATAAGTTTGATAATTTGTTGGTCATAATATAGAGTAATATTAAATTCAAGAAAACTCATATCATATAGTAAAAATGATTTTTCCATATATATTTGAAAATATTTCCCATAAAAAAACAATGTCTATAACTCTTAGCTCTCTTTTTTACTTAATGTCAATGGCTACACTCAAAATTCTTTTAGGCAGCAACTAAGCAAGCCTCTCAACAAAAAGTTTCACAGAATACTCACCCCAATGACCTAAAGCCATTTGAGGAGAAGAAGAGCAAGCCATTTGAGGAGAAGGAGAAAAGGAGAGCAAGGTTTTCTTTTGCTTTGCTGGAAAAGCTGTTACTATCTAAGGAAACAAACTCAAAAATTTTAAACACTCTTTTTGTCTGTATTGCCTTCAAATCTTGATTGGAGACATACCAGTCATCTGAACAACCAGAAAGATGAGCTTAAATGTCATTTCTTGCTTAAACTTTTCTTGGTGCTATCACTAAATGCACACACACACACACACAACACATAATCACATACCTGTGGCAATAAGCTATACCAACATGGTGCTTTAGAAAACCCGTGGACTTTGGAGTCAGATGTAGGTTTGGATCCCAACTCCGCACTAGCAGTAAGATCTTGGGTATGCTCTTGGCATTCTAGCTTCCTTATCTTTCACGTGAGGATAATACTAAACTCACAGAATTTTGTGATAATGAAATGGTATCAATTGTGTAAAATGCCCAGATCCTGGCATGGCATATGATAAAATCCCCCCTAAATATTAAATCGATCAAATCTTTCAACTTCTATAATTCTTCTCCAATGACCCTAAGCCACATGGGTATGAGTATTTCTTACATTTCTTCCTGATTCTCTGCATCTTAAGGGAAGAACCTCTGTATCCCCAAAACTCTGAGCCTGGGCATGCCGAATTCCAGCTCATGATTTCATCTAAGGCTTTCTACAAAGAATTTTTCTGAACTAAACTATATTTATAAAATATTCCAATATTGTCTATCATTAATGCCCTTTTCATCATGATTTATCATGCTATGGAAGTTTGAATGGGGATGTTCACCATCTGCATCTAAGAATATTGTCTTTTAACATCACCAGCGGATATCATATCCTTGTGCTTCCAATTCCTGCTGAGGATGTTTCTGTGAGCACATTTCTCCCAAGTCACTATTTTCACCAGTTTTAGCTCTCCATTTTCTTTTATTAGGTATATTACCTAGTTTAATGCAAGCCAATATAGACTAGATGTCCTATAAATATCTGTTCCTTGAATGAATGAAACAATTCAAGGTGAATCATTGCTCTCCAACTCAAAGAGAAGTCTTTTCTGCTCAGGACACTTGGCATAGGATGTTCCTGAGTTTCAAGCTCAGTCTCACATTATGACAGGTGGTTTAATAGCCACTATTTGTTTATGAACTGTGAGCCTATTACTGTCATGATTAATATTTCTATGCCCCAAACGTTTCTCTGTGTTAAAGGTACATACTTATATTTATTGTATCATTTCATTGAATAGGTATATTTTATTAATATTCAAGATTATGCAAAGCTATTTTGCAAAAACAAAACTGTTTCTCTTTTTTTTATTTTTGTTTATTTTTTTATTGGGGAACAGTGTGTTTTTCCAGGACCCATCAACTCCAAGTCAAGTTGTTGTTTTCAGGCTAGCTGTGGAGGGTGCAGCTCCCTGGCCTGTGTGGGAATCGAACCGGCGACCTTTGTGTTATTAGCACTGTGCTCTAACCAACTGAGCCAATTGGCTTCTCTCTCTCTCTCTCTCTCTCTCTCTCTCTCTCCCTCCCTCCCTCCCTCCCTCCCTCCCTCCCTCCCTCCCTCCCTCCCTCTCTCTCTCTCTCTCTCTCTCTCTCTCTCCACAACTATCCTATGCTAAGTTATCCTGTTCTATGAAAATTTATTAACTAATATTTACTGAGCATTTATGCGCTATTGTAAATACTTTGCATTTATTCTTCAGAATATGTTGAGGAAAGTACTATTTTTATTTCCATTTTAAAGATGAGAAAATTGAGGAACCGAGAGGTACAATAATTCATACAAGGTCGTACAGCTAATGAGAGATTGAGCCAAGAATCAAATTCATAGTCTGACTTCAGATACCAGATATGTTAAAGGTATTCACATATCTTTAACATAATATTATAGTCTGTGCCGTGTTAACCAAACATGAAGAGTAATTTATCACCCAGCCCAATTTCCTTGTTAGATTTTAAGTCAATATTGTAAACAGAATAAGCCCCCCACCCCCACCCCCCAAACAAGTCCCAGTCCTAATCCCCATGACCTGTGATTTCCTTACATGGCAAAAGGGGCTTTTCAGATATGATTAAAGATAGTAAGGACTTTGAGATGGAGTCTCCAGGAGTACGAGGTCAGCCCAAACTAACACATGAATGTTTAAAAGCTGATAATTTCCCTGGCTGTAGTCAATCAGAGAGAGAGAGAGAGAGAGAGAGAGAGAGAGAGAGAGAGAGAGAGAGAGAGAGATGTTACAA
This sequence comes from Rhinolophus ferrumequinum, assembly GCF_004115265.2. Taxonomy (NCBI): domain Eukaryota; kingdom Metazoa; phylum Chordata; class Mammalia; order Chiroptera; family Rhinolophidae; genus Rhinolophus; species Rhinolophus ferrumequinum. The sequence goes on along the minus strand of NC_046294.1, from coordinate 61,360,023 downwards.
CAAAAGAATGATCCTAGTGATACAACATATCTGGCTTTAAAGATGAAGGGAAGCCACAAGCCAAGGAATGTACAGTAAGTCCTCACTTAACATTTTCGAGAGATTCTTGAAAAGTGTGACTTTAAGAGAAACGTCGTGTATGGAAACCAATTGCACCATAGGCTAATTGATATAAACAAGAGTTAAGTTCCCATGGCTTATTTCCGGTCATGAAAACATCACCACACTTCTAAATAAAGACCCAAAACACTTCTAATACTAAACATTGAAATAACTGTGAGCTATACATACATTGAAGAAAGATTTATAAAAACAAGTAAGATAAATTCTTCTCCTATCCACTTACTCTAGATCCAGGTCACGTGGGGGTCAGGACCCTATCCCGGCTGACACCTCAGGGTGTAAGGCGGAGCCCTGACCCTGGACAGGTTGCACTTCCATCCCAGGGCGCCCTCGCACCCGCACTCTCACCCTCACTCACTCAGACTGGGACGATGTACACAGGGCAATTCACCTCACAGGTGCTTCTTTGAGATGTGGGAGGAAACCGGGGTCTCTGGAGAAACCTACGCAGAGGCGGGGAGAATGTGCATTCTCCACGTGGACAGTGGCCTGGACTGGGAGTTGCTATTTTTTGTTTTTCCCTTGTCAGCACTCTAATGGAACACTGTTCACGGAATGATAGCATTCGAGGACCTGCTGTAGATGGTCTCTAGAAGCCACAAAAGGTAAGGAGATTAATTCTTCCCTAGAGTCTCCACATAAAACACAGCCTTAATTCCGCTATGATTTGAGCCCAGTGATACCATTGTTGGAGTTCTGGTTTATTGAATTACAAGATAAATTTGTATTGTTTATGCCACTATGTTTGTGGTAATTTACTGCAGTGACCATGAAAAAAGTACTACAATCAGCAACAAAGTTCTCTTCGCTATTGGAGAAAGGTGAAAAAAACAAAAAAAATTCAGTCTTTCTGTATGTTCTCTCTTTCTTTCTGTCCACGCACACATACACATCTACTCTTTACAGTTATCCTAGCAAGAGTGTTTGAAAATGACGTGATCTGAAAAGGAAGATTGACCAAATCCCAGGCAGAGTGTAGTATTTACTCAAAAAGCAGTAAGAACAAAGTGTTCACACCTGTCTTGGGGTTTGGTTTTCAGAGCCGTCCCAGGCTTCCCAACCCGTTACATGATCTCTTGTCTATCCTAATAGCTGAACCGGACTGCTTTGATTCAGACTATTCTGATGTCTCGTGCTCATTCTTCCAAGGGTGGATTTCTGGTTCTGTTATTTTTATTCTGGCATAATTCTTGAGGCACACACCTTTCTACCTGTCCAAGATATACGCATTTCTGAAAATATCTTATTTTGGGACCAATTTACATGCATGTTATTTCCTCTCTCTAATATGGCTTTAGTCTGAATTTTCTACAAATTTTAGTGAGAGAAAATGACCATTAAATGTAATAATTTGGAAAAGGCATATTTATGAAAGGGAGCAATACTTCAAGTGCCAATTAGGGTCTTCAGCTCCTCTCATAGATAATTGCAACTTTTTCCTTCTAAAAAGTTCATCTAAAAATGAAAAGTTCATCTTTTCATTTTCTTTTTTATTCCTTGTGATCTCTTATTTTTAGACTCCTTCTCTTTGCATTTCAAAATCCATGCAACCCGTTTCGAAAGCACTGTGGCAATTCATTAGAAACTAGCCATAAAAGTGTTCGTATACTTTGACCCAGCAATCATACTACCAGTAAATAATTTAAAAGAAATCAGTTGCTAAATGTACCAAGATATTCCTTATAGCACTAAAGATAATTTAAAAGCTAGATAAAACCTAAATGTCTAGTAACAAGGAACTGGTTAGTTATGACACATCAACAAAATTAAATAATAAATAACAGTGAAATTTATAATTATGAATCATCTAGGAGAAACTGGATTCGAATCCCAGCTGAATTACCTAAACTAGTGAACAGACATGTAAACCTGGACAAGGTATGTCTCCTATAAAAGTCAGTCTCCTCATTTGAATACACAAATAATACTTATTCTCATACTGATAACATGAAGATGAAATAAGTTTATATATATGAAGTTCTTAGCATAGTTCTTGGAAAATCATAACTACTCGCTAAATTGTTACATCTTTGTTATTTATTTTTAAACAAGAAATTAGAAACTGTATGATTATGATTGTGAAACATATAAGTATTGGTAGATTAACATGAACTTATAAGAATAATTTCTTACCTTACTGTTAAGAAAAGAACTCATAAAACAATTAAACGTGGGCTATATAGCGTTTTAATAAGGCTTCTATTTAAAAGAAGATAGCTAAACTATTCCGATGTAAGTTTTAAATAGCTGAATGATTTGAAAGCCCGTAAGGCCTCCAGTGTCATAGGCCATTTTATCTTCACTATATTGTACAAACTAGGAAATGCTTTTGAAAATAAGCTACACAAAGTTTAAAAAAATACAGCTCCTTTTACTTGCCTTTAAGCAATTTTCGGAGGAGTCTAATCAGAAGGGGAGAAGGACTTTATTTCACTGATATGCCCTGCAAAATAGCACAGGCTCACAGTAGGGTGGCGACAATGAGTCCCTTTTTATGGTGACAAAGAAAACTGCTCCAAATCAAAGCCCGTATAAACAAGGGAAATGCTATTTTAAAACATTCACAATCAATGCTAGTTGTCACTCTGCTAGATACACTGGCTAAAATGACTTGTACCCATCTCATATTTGTTTCTACAGATGGAGAATTATATATTTGACTTGTTGGAAAGGTTAGGTACTAAAAATACTTTTTTTTTTTTTTTAATAAAACCAAAGGAACAGAAAAAGTGGCAGCTGCTTATTGCATATTTCTTTCTCTGTAACAAATTGTGACTTGTAATGTGGCAGTGAAAAACAGAAGAGCCGAAAATGGATCAATTTATAAAAACTATACTATAAAACAATGCCACAGAATGTAATGCTGATTAGAATTTAATAAAACTGCTATGGTAGGTGTTTTGAAATACCAGTCATGTAATTTTGGTACCTTATTGAGAGAACCATGGAATCAATGTGGTGGTGGTTTTATCACAGGTGTTACTGCTACACAGGAAGTTAGTTACCTTGAGCCTCTAGAGAAACAAACAATAGTCTCTGTTGAAGTGCAGTGATAAAGGAGGCAATTGGCTTGTGATAAAGAAAGGAGTGACTTTATACAGCTCCCTGTCAATGACAATGAAATTTCCTTAGATGGACTTTTATTCAAGATGCTTTGTAAAAAATGATTAAATATACCATCTGGACTAAAATTTTTCCTTCCAATCTAGCCTAGCTAAGTCATTGTTTTGTATTCTGGGATCAGAGTAAAGGCAACCATGATCACTGTTACTGCTTCTCCAGAATCTTCTGCAGATCCTTATCCAGATTTGTTTTCCCACTCCTTGTTATCAGTTTTATTTCCAATTCCCAACTAAATTGAATCCACGGCTTAGATGCTATTGCTATTTTACTTTAAATCTTTTTCTTTTTTTTCTTTCTGGTTATGCACCACGTTGAGGATATAATCCACAGTATTTGCCCTCTAGTCTCGCGGACTCCCACTGTGTCAGTAAGTAGGCTGCTTCCCATCCCTCGCCCGACTTTTCTCCACTAGGCATCAGAAATTAGACAAGCTGGCAAATGATAAATCTGACAACTCGTGAGACTGAGAAAAGGAATATTGCTCTATAATTGAGTTTGTTAACTATTAGTTCATTTCTTAAGAGTCAGTGACATTACTTCAGCAATAATTGTAAATTTCTAGTCATTCTAGATGAAAAATAGCCAAAATCACAGGGCCAGTTTGTAGAATAGGATGATTTTTTGCTTTTCTTTGAAATCCAAACTGGAACTAAATGAAATGGGATCATTTAAAATTATGTAATTTTGACTTCAGGTCAGTCTTTTCTAGGTAAAAGCACTGTCAAGAGCTCAATTTTTAAATGCATTTATAAACAATCTGAACACTATGCTTTAGACCTTACGGGAATTGCAGAATATTTTAGTTGAAAGGTATTGTACAGGTCAGCGGGTCTCCTCTTAAATTCCCTCGCAGAGATGGAGAGGCTCAGGCACCAGACCCAGGCAGGTTTCTGGGAGCCTGGGTTGTACAAGCCTGTCTTTAAAGCATGGCATCAAGAGTGAAAAGACTGTTCCGAGATGATGCTGAAAATGTAACTCAAATAGTCAAACTGAAGTACGTATTTGAAAATGCTAAGTGGACATATATAAGGGAACTGAGGAAACTGAGGAAGCCAAGACAGCAAATGAATTTGGGTGAAAGGGTGGAAGCTGAAATCTGACGAAGCCGAATACTGTGGCAGCATGATAGGGATTTTTTTTTATAGAGTATGCTTGGCCTTGCTCCTGAATGGGGAGTTATTAAGAGTCCTGAGTCAACTTAAATAAATACTACTATAGACTCAATACTTAAATTCTCTTTATAGAATTCAAGTTGAATTAGCCATCCAACCTATGTGTGAAGAATTGCAGTGATAACCACTTATTATTTTCTAAGGATGTCAATTTTGGTTTTGGAAAGCTCAGAGTACTGGTTAGAGTACTGTTATTGGACCCTTTTAACTTCTACTCACTGGTCCTAGTCTTTTATGCTATGTATTGCTATAATACAAATGTATAGCCATTGGACTATTTTTAGAAATTTAATTGGATCCAAAAGTTCAAGCACCAGGGTTATCTTGACATCCTAATTTACGGTTTTACAAGCCAAGAAAAATAGAAATGTTATTTTACTAGAACTACAGGAAGGCTGATATTCACATAATTGTTCTGAACCTTCAAATGTTTTATAGCATTTTAAACATTTTCTAATACAATGAAATTCTTCTTAGAAGATTGAAAAAAACACTCTTAATAAGATTATTATTGTCATGGTCAACATGTTTAACGAATACATCTTAAGACAGGCACTTAGCCAGATTTGTTGTAGGGGCAGGGCTCTTGTTTTCTGTGACCTTCAAAAGGTCAAGAACTGAAGGTTATTTTATATTTGATGTCCATCACACATTTTGGAGCACTAATGTAAAATACAAGGGAAACATTACGCTCTCTGAGGAAAATAAAAATGTGTTTATCAAGCTCAAAAGAGTCAGTATAAATGTGTTACTATTTTATTAAAATCAAAGAAAGGAGATAATAAAAAAAGAAACATGTCATTAAACAGTCAGAAGGAAAAAGTCAAATATTGCCACATTTTATAAGAGCACTTTTATGCAGACAAGTAACAATTACTCATTACCAAATGGCATAATTTCCTGGGAAATATGGGCTTGAGGAAAAATGTCAAAGAAGATGATCAAAAAACAGCAAGACGAGCACAGGTGCAATCTACCTGAGTTCGAGGGGGGATATACTTTGTATGAGATTACAATTCTGATCATGATCTTCACAGACAAATACCAGGGATTGCCATTGGAACATCCCCGGGAGACTCCAGCACCACTTGCGTTAGAGTGAAGTCAGGCTTCTTGGTCCTACCTTGTTGCCTAAGCCTTTTATAAACGGCTCTGATGCAACAAGCTGTGGTAATCTTCCTTTTCCATGAGGAGTGGCTGACTTTCTTCAGGGAGCTGCTTTCTCTTGCGACGACAATGACAGAACAGGCTCATAAGCCCTCCCAGCACAGCAGTGAGGACAGACCCCACCACAGCTGCCCCAATGAGCCATGGCCAGATCCGACTCGCTTGTTCTAAGTAGGGCTTAATGTAATCTTGAAAAAAGTCCGGCTCTGAAATAGAAAGACATCCCAATGTTTTTACTATCATCGTCGTCCTCCTCCTCTTCCTCATCTTCATCATCATCAGTACCCTTGGGTAGGACTTTGGAGTCACACACTTGAGTTTGAATGCCAGCTCTGCTACTTACCAGCTGCAAGAGCTTGGGAAAAGTAAACCTAATATTTCTAAGCCTCAGTTTTTTCATCAGGAAAATAGGAAAACAATACCGTCTTGTTGGGTTGTTTTAAAGTTTGTAGATAATATCTGATCTGTAAATTATACAGTGTCTGCCCCCAAGTCAGCTACTATAATGTTTTAGCTATTCATTCTGGTATTTGCTTCCATGTTTCTAAATAACAGGCAAATGTTACTATCTCTTAACTTATCAAGTTTATCTCCAGAGTTCCTCAAATACACATGATGATTTTAGCTCTCTTACAAACTCCCCTTTTCTTTCTTCGATCTTTTCAGAATAATAATATCATGATTGGGGACAAATCCACATCTAGGATTTTCATTACTTTTAGTATTTAGATATTATTGACAGTTGAACCAAATGTTATGCTATGATTACATTTCCTTTCTTACATTTTTTCCCTTGAACTTAATAATTTATTGTATCTTTTGCTTGATTTTAAAGTACCCACCACTATTTATAATCTACTCTAAGATATTCCATATCCATTTTGTAATACAATGGAAATGAGAGTGCATACAAAGCTTAACATAACAGAAAATTATGGCTATATGACTTAAGTCTTGAACAAAGTAAAATGTTCAACTTTTGCGCAGTTCCCTTAAAAATAAGAAAGTGTAGTTTTTCCTTTTTCCTTAGGTGGAGTGTGGTTAGTATCTTGCTGAGCCATCATGGACCATGTGGTCCATGTTAAACCCTAGGTCTTATGGGACTATAAGAAAGGAACAGTTCTGGTCCCTGAAATTATGAAGCTGATATTTAAAAATATTCCAAAATTGTTATTTGAGTAATAAATTAATTTACGTAAGCCTTGGGTATTTGAACCTAGATCTGCTCCCCATTCCTACTCTCCCACCCTTGTTGATGGAACTATAACCTTCCTTTATGATTCCATTCCTTGGCAATAGTCAATTAGTGCATGGTGGACCATTGACTCATCATGGGCCAATCAGAATCATTTCTCAGAATTAACTGTGCTGGAATTGAGAGTTGGGTAGTTCCAGAACTGATGATAGCCTTACTTCTCAACATGTGGAAGACAGGATGATGTCAACACACTCCAAAAACTAGAGACAAGAGTCAGAGAATGAATACAATAGTATATTATTGTACAGCAACAAAAAAATGGAATCTTAACCACTTGCAACAACATGGATGGACCTAGAGGGTATTATAATAAGTGAAATAAATCATACAGAGAGAGACAAATACCACAAGATTTTACTTATATGTGAAATACAAAGAACAAAACACACACACAAACAAACAAAACAGAAACAGACTCATAGATAGATACAGAGAAAAAACCAGATGGTTACCAGATGGGAAGTGGGTTAGGGGGCTGAGTGAAAAAGGTGGCGGGATTAAGAAGTACAAATTCCTAGTTACAAAATAGTTATGGGGATGTAAATTAAAGCATAGGGAGTATAGTCAATAATATGGTAGTAACTATGTATAGTGCCAGGTGTGTACTAGACTAGCCAGGGGGATCACTTCTTAAATTATATAAATGTCCAACCACTATGCTGTACACCTGATACTAATATAAAATAATATTGAATGTCAACTATAATTGAAAAATAAAAAGAAACCTGATAATGAAAAAAAAAATCGGAGGATGAGGGAGTTTGGCGGGGAGAGAGAGAGAGAGAATCAGTCCTTAGTTCCTGCTGTCCCTCAGTCAGTTGCATTTCTGTTTTTTCCACAGGTTGAGTCATCCTGTTCCTTGAGTTTTGTAAACTAATGAATTCTTCTTTTATCTAATCTCATTCCTATGGAGTTTCTGCTATTTGAACTTCAAAAAGTCCTACTTATTTAAAAAAGTTAATTGTATGCCTACTACAATAAAAGATAAAGTACCTTCGGATATTCTGGAATTACAATTATATATAAATTTCATATATAATAAAAGTGAGATCCATAATCAAGGAGAAAAGGAGTATTTATTTAATAAAATATCTTGGAAAAAAATAGGTAGCAACATGAAGTAAAATTTAAAATGAAACTCTCACTTTACCCCATAAACTCAATGATGTTCAGAACAATTAAAGCATGGATATTCTTTTATTCAATTCAGAGAATTTGTTAAAAACTAATTTTATATCAAAGCCTAGTGTTCATTCAAAGAAGATAAAGTGGAACTTCCAAGGTTTAAATGGGCTATAGGGCTAAAACCCTGTCCATGTCTCTTACGTTTTGTTCTTCCTTCCTTGGCACTGTCCTTTTGTTAGCTGTCACTAGGATACCTCTAAATACCTTAGAATTTAGTAAGCATAATTTGAACAGTACTGCTGTTTGTGTTTTTGTTTTTTTTTTCCCTATCAGGAAGGGACAAAAACTTGCAAACGATAAACATTATCAAATAAATTATAATATAAATGATTTATAACTTGGAATTATAGTAATTTAAATCTAAACAATGAAAACCAACAAAGCTAAAATAAAGTAATTTAAAAATGTTAAAATTTTGTTCCATCAAACATAAAAGTTATTGCTTTTAATGTATTTTAGAATTGTTTTGAAAATGTGACTACAAATGCCTCACTTATATTGCTATTAGTCACTTCAGTAATTGTACATTTAAAATATCCAATCAAATGCACAGTATACAGAGGTCACATAGTAAATATAATTTCCTTTATTTTATTTTTAAAGATTTAACTAGAAATTAGTAATAAATACAGTTAAGCCCCTACTGTGACTCTTTGAGTCTTTCTATCTTTACTCCTCTGATAGTTTTTGTTCCCTTTCAGTAAAAAGCACCCTTTGGACAGTAGGGAAAAAACAATGAGGTGGAACATATGTATACAAGACACATGGAGAATAAAGAGAACCCACTCTCCCATGGAGTAATGGAGAGATAGTTAGTGTGTGATTCAATATTGGCAACTTACTAGCTTTGTGAAAGAATTAGTCACTATTTTATGTTCTCAATTGAGTTATCTATAAAACAGAATAGATATCACTACCAGATAGGGTTATGAAGATTGGCAGAAATAACAATTTTTATGAATCTTTGAAAACCATTATCAATATGCTGCTTTCTTTATCTACTGTGGATATTTACACAAAGAAGGGAAAACGTGTTACTTGAGACTGTTCCTCTTTGACTCACACTGAGCCCCTTCCCTTACCATACCTCTATCCTTTGCAAAATTCCCTGTTCTCAGTTATCTTAATGTTTTCAAAGAGCCAATCTCCTCTGCCAGCCATTTTAGTATTCCTTGCATTGGCTATGCTCTTCAGATAAGGCAAAATAGGTCAACCATATCTGTTCAGTTAGGGGTCCCCCAAAGGGCAGGAAAATGTTGATAAAATACAGGTTCTCTCATTGACCCTAAATCATGGTTTTGCTATGCCATATACTATCTGGGTGGCCCAGGACAAATTACTTAAATTCTTTAAGCCTCTGCTTTCTCATCTGTGAAAAGGAAAAAGAAATAATAGTACCTACTTCATATGGTAGTAATGAAGATTAAGGGACGTAATGCAAACAGCACATCTAGAAGAGTTCCAGGCACATAAAAAATGCTCAATATGTGTTAGCTATTATGAAAGGACTAAATTTATCTCCTCGGTGTAATTTTCCATCGCTCATACTACCCAAATAGGAGAGTTTAGATTCATTAAATACTCTTTACACTTTATACCTCTATTTTTCTTGTTATTCTTTTAGTTTAAAATATGCCCTGCACTCTTCTATCTGCTACCTGCCTGCTCATCCTTCAAAACCTTGTCTTGCCTATTCAGATGAAATATTCAGAAGTCATTGTTTTGTTTTCTCCTCTATGAAATTTATGACTTTCTTACCACACTTAACACAGCCTCCTGTTTCATTCTTTCTTGCACAGTTGTCTGACTTCCACACTGAATTTATAGCTCTCTGAGGTCTGGCATAAGAGGTAGCAAGTTGGTACATGTCATTCATTTGTTCATTTTGTTTTATTTATCTGTGTATGTTTTCATGAATTATCAATGAGTATAATGAGACATCAATGCTTGCTGAATACCTCTCACTGACAAGCCTTGTGTTGTTTTACAGCTTTTGGTGTTGCCCCTCTGTGTTAGTGGAAAGCAGGGTGTAATGCAGTGAAGAGGACCTCCAAATGTTGAAATCTGACTCCCCTACATATTGGTGTTTGATATTGGGAAAGTCACTTAAATTCTCTTAGTGTCAGTGTCCTCCCCCCTTTCTAGGGATAATAATACTTAAATACACGGTTGGTTAATAATGCACGTATGGAATCTGCATGTAGCAGGCTCTCGAGATGGGGGAGACATAACTGTCTGTTCCTCATTTATTAAGAAGTTATTGAAATAGTTCTTTCTACTCAGAAAAAAAATATGTAAAACCAAGATCTAGATACAATACCACTACCTTAATTATAGTCATAGCAATTATCATTATAATAGTGGTTGTTGTTGTTCTTATTAATATTGCTTGTAATCAAAATGTCCATAATTTTTCTTGGTAATCCAGCAGGAAGTTCCCAAAGGAATTCCCAAACTGCTGGATGTTTATCTGTGCCACGCTGCCCTATGCTCTTTAACACATCTCATTCATTTAATTGTCATAATATCTCTGAGGTATTCTGACCCCAAATTTCAGGTTAAGAAACTGAGATTCAGGAAATTGAACTAAAATTTCCCAAGGCCACACAATAATCAGCAAACAGAGTCATGTCTGAAACCCATTTTTTTTTCCTGATTTTAATTCTAGTGCTCTTTCCATGGTTTTCATGTACAAGATGTATATTAAGCAGAATGAATATAAATTTAAATATTCTTGCAACTTGGTTCATGTGATAAATTGGTGATAAGGATTGCAATGCGCTTTCCCAATTTAAAGGATTTGGTGATAACATTGTCAAAACATAAGGTTTTGTATTCTCTCAAAAGAAATTGGTTGCACTTTATTTAGAAATTCATATGAAAGAAATTGAACGTTACCTGAATCTTGTAGGTAGCTATAGTCATAGCCCAGGTCTCTGGATGAAATAAAAAAATCACCATTTCTGTAGAGAGGTATGAAGGGAACCATGTAGGATTCCCGGTTATGTCCAATGGGTGCATTGGCTTCTGGATAAACTTCTTGAAGAGGTCGGTGCCTTCGGAGCCACTGTTCAAAAATACTGCAGAGGAAAGAATTATTCAGACTAGAAACATACTGTTTATAAAGGAAATATTTGGATTTCTATAGTAAAATAACAATACATATCTGACATATTTTTTTAAAGATTTTTATTAAAAACATAGCACACAATATTATATTAGTTTCAGTTGTACACAATAGTTATTCAACATTTATATAGCTAAAGAAGTGATCACCATGACAAGGTCGGCAACCATTGACACTGTACCATGCTATCACAATATTATTGACTATATTGCCTATGTTGTACATTACATCCCCATGCCTTATTTGTTTTATACCTGGAAATTTGGACCTCTTATTGCCCTTCAGCTTTCCCCCTACCCTTTTTAATTTTCCAGTTACAGTTGACATTCAATATTTATATTTCAGATGTACAGCATATGGTTAAACAGTTATATAATTTAAAAAATAATCCCCCTAACTAGTTTACCTGGCACTGTACGTAATTATTACCATATTATCAACTATATTCCCTGTGTTTTATTTACATCCCCATGATTATTTTGTAACTACCAATTTGTATTTCTCAATCCCTTCACCTTTTACACTCTGCCTCCAACCCCTCTCCCATCTATCAACTGATAAATCAAGTACCCATCTGACAACATATAGTTATTACAATATTATTGACTATAATCCTTATGCTATAGCCTACATCCTCATGACTACTTTCTAACAACCAATTTGTACTTAATCCCTGCACTTTTTTCATCCACCCCCTCAACACCTCTCCCATCTGACAACCATCAAAACATTCTCTGTATCTATGAGTTTGTTTCTGATTTGTTTGTTTATTTTGTTCTTTAGATTCCACATATAAGTGAAATCACATTGCATATGTCTTTCACTGTCTAACATACTCCACTCAGCACAGTACCCTCTAGGTCCATCCATGACGCAGCAGATAGGAGGAACTCATTTTCTTCCCTGGCCAAGCAATATTCCACTGTATATATATACCACCTCCCCTTTATCTATTCTTCTATCAACGGACATCCAGGCTGCCTCCACATCTTGTCCATTGTAAACAATGCTGCAATAAACATATGGATGCACACATCCCCTCGAAGTAGAGTTTTGGATTTCTTCGGATAAATACCAGGAAGTGGGATTACTGGGTTCTTCTTTGTCTCTTCGTATAGCCTTTGTTTGCAAGACTATTTTGTCTGTTATAAGTATTGCTACCCCAGATTTTTTGTTTGTTTGTTTTCATTTTCATGAAAAAAAACATTTTCTATCCCTTTAGTTTCAGTCTGTGTGTGTCTTTCGATCTGAAGCGAGTCTCTTGTAGGTAGCATACATAAGGGCTTTGTTTTCTTATCCATTCAACCAACCTGAGTTTTTGATTCCACTTACATAGAAAGTAATTGTTGATAGATATGTAGTCATTCCCATTTTATTATTCATATTTTTGATTTTTATTTTTTCCATCTTAAAGAAGTCCCTGTAACATTCCTTGTAATACTGGTTTGGTGGTGATAAACTCCTTTAGCCTTTTCTTGTCTGGGAAGCTCTTCATCTGTTCTTCAATTTTAAATGATAGCCTTTGCTGGGTAGAGTACCCTTGGTCTTAGGTCCTTGATTTTCATTACTTTGAATATTTTGTGCCAATCCCTTCTGGCCTGCAAAATTTCTGTTGAGAAATCAATTGACAGTCTTATGGGAGCTCCCTTGTAGGTAACTAACTGCTTTTCTCTTGCTGCTTTTGGGATTCTCTCTTAGTCTTTAACCTTTGCCATTTTAATTATGACGTGTCTTGGTGTGGGTCTGTTTGGATGAATTTTTTTTGGGACTCTCTGCACTTCGTGGGCTTGTATGTCTATTTCCTTCACCAGGTTGGGAAAATTTTCAGTCGTTATATCTACAAACAGATTCTTAATCCCATGTTTTCTCTCTTTTCCTTCTGGTATCCCTATGATGCAAATGTTGTTATACTTGATGTTGTCCCAGAGGTCTCTTAAACTATCCTCATTTTTTTCGGGGGGGGATTCTTTTTTGTTTTTGCTGTTCAAATTAGGTGTTTTCTGCTACTTTGTCTTCCAAATCGCTGGTTTGATCCAGCTGAATCACTGTTTCATGTAGTCTGCTGGTGATATTTTTCTAGTGTATTCTTCATTTCAGTTATTGTATTCTTCATTTCTGACTGGTTCTTCTTCATGGTTTCTAGGTCCTTTTTTATGCTCGCTATTTCTTTATTGAAATTCACATTAAGTTCCTTGAGCATCATTATAACACTTGTTTTGAACTCTGTATCTGGTAGGTTGCCTCCATTTTGTTTAGTTCTTTTTCTGGAGTTTTCTCCTGTTCTTTTGTTTGGAACATATTTCTTTGTTTCCTCATTTTGGCTGCCTCTCTCTGTTTCTTTCTGTGTATTGGGTAGCGCTGCTATGTCTCCTAGTCTTACCTGGTGGCCTTAAGTAGTAGTAGTCCTGTGGAGCCCAGTCTCCCTGGTGAGCTGAACTGGGTGCTCCAGGAGTGTATTTTGTGTGGGTCATGTGTACCCTCTGTTATAGTTGAGCCTTGGTTGTTGTTGGCATGTCAGTGGGCGGTACTGACCCTCAGGCTGACTGGCTGTGGTGTTTGGCCGTCCACAGCTTATGGGCTGCTGTGTGGGGGTCTTACCCCATGGAGTAGGTTTTGCCCCAGTGGGCTCTGGTGCCTGTTGAGACTGCCCTTTGTGTGTGCGACTTGTGGGGCTAACTGGGTGGTGCTGTACTGTGGTCTGAAGCCAGCCTCCAAGTATGTTGGTTCTGGTGCCTCTTGGGAGAGGCTGTGGTGCCTCGGTCAGCCACTGCCTGTGACTGTCCAGGGAGTACCTGACAGGAGCTACAAAGCAATTCATATTTAATTGCTGCCTGCGCTCTACCTGGAGGTGGGTAGGAGAGGCCATGCTGTGAATTGAGGATGGTTGCCACCAGTATCAGGTCTTGGGTAGCTCTGCAAAAAGCCAAGACACTCTGAGGCCTGTTGCCACCTGCTGGCTCCCATAAGTTTCAGCTACTGGTAAAACTTCCTGCAGTAGGCAAATTGGGTAAGGCAGGGTCTCATTGAGTCAGCAGGGTGGAACAGTGGAGCTCACCAAGCCAATCAGGTTCAGATTTGGCTTGTGAGGGCGGGCTCAATACAGGAAAGATAGCAGCTGCCTGCTGGCTGCCTAAGAGAAGGGTCCCACACAGGGAAAATAGAAACTGTCCCTCCAGTCCTCACCTGCAGTTATACAACTCAGTGTTTCCCCACATGTCTCTGATGCCCCTGGAGTCCATCCGCAGGATCTCAGGGTGGGCACCTATGCGGGCCCTTTACAAGGATGTCTGAGTTTCCCGGAGCCTTCTCTTCTACGCACATGGTTGGAATGCCCACTGGTTTTCACATCCAGAAGTTGTGGGGGATCCTCTTCCTGGCACCAGTACTGTGGACTGGGGATCCTGGTGTGGGGGGCTGGGGTCCCTTGATCCTTAGTGGGGAATCTCTGTAACCAAGATATTTCTCCCAATTTTCAACTGCCACACTTGGGTGTGGGACCAGCCTGTTTCGCGTCTCTGCCCCTCCTACAAGTCTCAACATAGCTTCTTTATATCCCGAGTTATAAAACTTCTGTTCATCTAGACTTACATTGGTTCTCTAGATTGATTATTCTATAATTTAGTCATAATTTTGATGTGTTTATGGGATGAAACTAACACAGCATTTATCTACTCTACTATCTTGGATCTCCTAATAGTGATTTATCCATATCTGACATATCTTAAAATCCCAAGATGTGGAAAGATGCCAAATATATTTTTCATGCTTTGAACGTATTTTATAGAGCACCAGTTTATTCTGTCAGGCTCTAATGAAACTCACTAATTTGAAAGAAATATTAGAGGGTAACTTTGAAAAAGGAATTTCTTAGAAGATAAATGAAACTTACATGACAAGCTTAGACCCTTTAGAATGCTGTAGAACAAGGTAATTATTAGTTGAGTGATAACTGAGTTATAGTTGTAAGTTAAATGTGTTTCTTGTAAAGAAAGAACATACGAAACTAAATTGGAATTAATACTGGAATTTGGTCATTTTTTTGGTCATGGTGAATGACTTTCAATTATTTCAACCATCTTGTTATGTTTGGTGAAATGTATGCTTAATGAATCTTGGAGCGAGAAAGAGCTCACTTTCCAAGTAGAGGCTAAAAATACTTGTTTAGTTTTCCAACTTCTCCTGAAGCTAAAGTATGACCTCATGATCAACACTCAGTCAATCAGACATACCCATCCAAGACTTTGAAACAGGACATGATGACACAAAGAAGTGAGGGCAATGGAAAACCAGTCTACTAGTGGACAGTCTAGTAGTAGCAGTTGTGATAACAACATCAAGTTTTTAGGGCCAGTATGGCCAGAGGTACCAGGAAAGGTATTTTCTGTCCTGTGTTCTCTAGCATGATTTTGGCAGATGCTTGGATGCTGACCTCTCCCTTGTTTCCACCTGTTCCTAAACCTGCTTCTCCATGATTTCCTGACCTATCCAATATCCTCTCAGCCAGAGTTAGTTTCTGTTGCATTCAATTAAGAACTCTAACTGGAACAATAGTTTAAAAAATAAAAAGATCAAAAAGGTCCAGTAAAAAAAAAAAAAAAGGTTTATGCTATAGCAGAATTTATAGTGGGTCATTAAAAGTGTGACAAAGAGAATGCTTTGTACTATTAGGTCATATAACATGGGAGGAAGAACCCTACATCACTAGATCTGGAGTCAGAGAACACCCCTTGAGGCCTAGTTCTGTGATTTAAGAGCAGTATGACTAAGCAAATCACTGGGCTTCTTGGAGACTTAGCCTTGTCATTCTTAAGATGAAAGTAATAATATTTGTCCTATCTGTTTTCAAAGGGATTATTCAGTGTGATAATTTTGATGAAAGTGCAAGCTAAGGAAGCTATTGTTACTTAGTTATAAAATTTGAGTTAGGAGGTAAAAGGTTAGTGCACAGTCAAGAGGATGGTATGTTTTGTTTTTTTTGTTTTTTTAAAGTAATAATGCTTCAAACTAACAAACAAACAAAACATTTAAAAAAAAATAAAAAAACATTCTGAAGGACAAAAGAGAGCAAGGAAGCCAGGTGGCAGAAGTGGTGAATCATTTTTCCGTGATGGAAAACAATTCTATTTGCTTAGAGAATATGGATTTCAAATACTAGCTATGGTCAAGGTTGGTTTTTAATTGTAATTAATTGAGGGATCAGCAGAACACTGTAGACACTGAAACTCTGGTCCTTGAATACCAAATGTTCCCTAACCTGCTCAATTATTAAGTATGTTTACTGAGTACGTACTGTGTGTCAAGTTTTGGAGCAACATGAACATTTATAAAAACTTGAATTCTGTGGGTTCTGACAAAGTAAATTTGTAAGATTGCTTAAGCTGTTTGATTCTCCTTTTCTTCATCTACAAAAGGGGAATAATATTTATGTCATGAAGGTATTGTGAAGGTTAATTAAAATACCATAAGTAAGATACATAGCGAAGTGCTTGATAAATGGTAAGCAGAAGCTATCACCATCCCTATGCCCTTCTTCCTCCACCACATTATTAATATCATACTGGGAGGACTTTACGACTGGTGAGAGAAATGAGACTTGCTTTAAGAGAAACGCCAAAGCCATGTATATTTGAGCTGGGTGTTTAAGAATGGTTATTTTGATGGGCAGAAATGGGAAAGGAGAGAATTCAAGAAGGTTCGTTTTTCTGGGTGCCTCTGTTTCCTCAACTGAAATAATTAGAAACTGGCTTAACAAATAAACCCCAAATTCTCTTCAAGTCCTAAAATTTTATGAGTTAGTATTTTTAACTTCCACAGTGTTCTAGTCACAAAAGCATTACTTATTCATTATGTACAATTCAGAAAATATAAACACACAATAAAAGAAAAAAAATCACATGTAATTGTTCCATAGTTTTGTTATATCTAGTTTTTAAAAATATGTGTGTATAACATTACATATATATTTAACGAAAAAGAATTGTATTATGGATAATGTTTTATTAGACATTTTATTTGTACTAAACAGTGTTTAAACAATGTTTACCAATTTTCAACTAGTAATTCTATTTTTTCATGGGAATGAGACTCTCTGATAATTAATCACTCATCCATCCCTATTAAACTGACTGATTTAGTAATAGCCAATATACAATGAGCTACTAGGCAAGGGCTTGAGGCAAAAATTGTGCCTCTTGTCAATTGAGAAAAATTACTACTATACTCCAATTTATAAATAATCTTGTTTCTGCCAAGAAATGAAAATTCTTTACCTAGGTAAGACAAGGACATCAATTCTTAGCACCAAAGGATTTAATGGATGAAACCGTTAATGTGCTCACCCACCTTATCAACCTTTTAAAATGAAGGTATTAATCTTGATTAAATTCTTCATTGGTGGTTCTCATCTTCAGTTAATTTCATCAAACCATGTCTAGAATGGCTCACATCAGAATACTAATGTTTAACTTAGATAATCACACTGACGTTTTGGAGGAAAACATATCCTCTCACCAAGGATACATTTAAACTATATCTATACAGTTTTCTGGAAGTCTGAGCAACAATGAAATGCACAAAATAGAAATACTGTAGGAAAGGTCAAGATGATCACACATGGAAACAAAAACGGATGAGTTTTATGTGTAAAAGTAACACAGGTTTTAGATCTGACATGGAAAGACTCTGGTCACTCTCATCCTTACAACAAGGAAAAACTAGAAAAATGGAAAATCAATAATTTTTCTCAGAACCACGAGAGAAGTGAAGTCCCAGGACAAACTGACTCCCCACAAACTGCAGAGATAAGTGCATTCAGATGAACACAATAGATTTGCTTGCCAGGAGGAGAAGCAGCTGGACCCATGAACTGTAGGAATACTCAAACACTTTGATGAGTGGCTGGAGGTTGAACATGGATCCTAGTGATAATAAGAAACTTCTGGGAGCCACAGTCTGAGGAAGATTCCCGCACATTTGGGGGTTTTACCTCCAGGAACTGTACCAGATTTTCACAATGAACATTTGAGAAAGATCCCCTCCTGGCTCTGTCAGAGGAGAGAGAGAGTGGCCATTGTTAAATATACCCAGAGCCTTCTCCATAGCAAAGCCCCTTTATCCAGGGGAAAAGACTCCAAGAGCCTTAACTCAGCCAGAGGAAGGGAATTCCTCTCAGTCCAGACTCTTCCAGCCTTTCTGTCTCACCTAATGGGAAATAAAATATAGGCCACATGGGTCAGGGCTTCAAGGAAATAGGCTGGGGATGCTGCAACTAAAAGAGGGAGTAGGGGACAAAGAGGAAAAAAAACTGGAGTTGAGAAACACCCTTGATAGTCACAGCCTCCAAGATGTTGGCCAACTAAAAGACTAAAATTTAATCAGAATATTTTAGAGCTCTACCCCCTCCCTCATATTTTATCATGATACCAACAGAGTTCCAGTATAATAACTAAGTCACAGCTAAAAGAGTTTCAAGACAAATAGTGTCTGAGGAATAGTATTCAGGGAAGCCCAAAGCCAAAAGTGGAAATTAAACAAAGATACTAGAAAAATTTGAAGCCTTTGGCACCTATACAGTACAAAAATCATTAAACAGATGATCTGCCAGTTTAACATAAATTCTTACATTAACGACCTATCTGCCTCAGCTCTTATCACCCAATAAAACATGTTTAACTTTCAATAAAAAAATCACAAGGTATTCCAAAAGGCAAAAAAAACAAGATAGTCTGAAGAGACAAAACAGTCATCAGACTCAGCTCATATATGACATGGATTTTGGAATTATCAGATAGGAAATTTACATAACTACGAATAATAAGTTGAAGTAGGAAAAGTAAACAACATGCAAGAACAGATAGGTAATGCAGGCACAGATCCAGAAACTCTAAGAAAGACTCAAAGAAAATGCTAGAAATCAAAACCACTGTAATAAAAATGGAAATGCCTATAATGGGCTCATCAGTAGACTACACAGCTGAGGAAAAAAATCAGGGAGCCTGAAGATAGAAACTTCCAAAAGTGAAATGCAAAGAGAAAACAAAAGGAAAAAGTCAAGAACTTTGGGACAATTTCAAAGGGTGTAACACGTATGTAATTGAAATAAGGAGAAGAAAGAGTAAATAGAGCAGAAGAAATATTCTCCAATCAAAGGAACCAGAGGAGCCAAACAAAATAACTCCCAATGGCCAAAAGTGGAACAATGTAGCCACAGAATAAATAAAGTAGTATTAGATTATAATCCAAAGTATAAAATAAATACAAATGAGTCCATACTGATATAATTTAATAAATAAATCAATAAATGGGGAAATACATAAATCTACCATGCAGGATTCCAAATAATTATGTAGATACTCCAAGTACATAAAGCAGGTGGCACATAAGTCCCCACTCCCTATGTGCTATGTAGTGACTTTCTTCCAAAGAGTACAGTATGGAAGGGTGATAAAGTCTTTTACACTTTAAGAAATCTGACATTTAATATTCTTCTACTTAAGTTTCAGGTGTATAGTGCAGGGGTCAGACATCTGCACAATCTATGAAGTGATCCCCCTGATAAATCCAGTGTCCATCTGGGGCCTTATATAATCTCTACAACATTATTGATTATATTCCCCACACTGTATTTCACATCCCTGTGACTATTTTGTGGCTACTAATTTGTACTTCTTAATACCTTCATCTTCTTTCCCATCCTCCAACCCCTTTGCCCCCTTTGCATCTAGCAACTATCAGTTTTTTTCTCTGTATCTCTGAGTCTATTTTTGTTTTGTTTGCTCATTTATTCTGTTCTTTAGATTCCACATACAAATGAGATCATATGGTATTTGTGTTCCTCAATCTGATTTATTTCACTTAGCATAATAATCTCTAGGTCCATCCATGTTGTTGCAAATGGTAAGATTTCATTCTTTTTTATGGCAGAGTAATACTCCATTGTATAAATGTGCCATGATTTCTTGATCCAATCTTCTATTGATGGGCACTTCAGTTGTTTTCATATCTTGGCTATTGTGAATTGTGCCGATGCCTGACCACTGCACTACATACTGGAAGTTATGTAGAATAATATTGAATGTCAACTATAATTAAATATAATTAAATATATATATATATATATATATATATATATATATATATATATATGGAGGGAGAGAGAGACAGAGACAGAAACAGAGAGAGAGAGACATGGGATGTGAAGTAGTAAAGTACAGCATAGGGAATATAGTCAATGGTATTGTAACAGCTATATACGATGTCAGAGGGGTAGTAGGCTTGGGAGCGGTTATCACTCTGTGAGGGGTGTAAGTTTATGATCATTAGGTTGTTTTGTATACCTGAAACTAATAAAAAAATAAAATTGAAAAAAACAACAAAACAACAACAACAACAACAGAACCTGGCAAACACTGTTTCTACCAGGTCATCAAGTTTATCATCAACAACGGTACATCATGTTGATAGTATGCACCCTTGATATTATGACGAGAATGGTGCTTTACCTCTGCTGTTTTCCTCCCCCAAACATGTAACTCTAGCCTAAATATTAGAAAAACATCAGACAAATGCCAATAGTGAGGAATCCTACAAAACATCTGAGCAGTTCTCAAAGCAGTGAAGGTCATCCAAAACAAGGGAAGTCTGAAAATAGTCATAGCCAAGAGGAGCCTGAGGGACATGATTAAATGTCAAGTGGTGTCCTGGATGGGATCCTGAGACAAAACAGATGTTTGGTCACTGCTAAATAATCCTAATAAAGTATGGACTTTGGTTAATAATATGTATTGGTACTGTTTCATTAATCGTGACAAATGTCCTACACTGATGCAAGAGGTTGATAATAGAGGAAACTGGATGAGGGGCCTATGCAAACTCTGTTCTATCTTTGCATCATTTTTGTAAATAGGAAACTATTCTAAAATAAAATTTATTAAAAACAACAACTACTAATACAGAAGCCTTAACGTTGTTAGATATTTTGGAATTGATTTGCTTTGTACATTCACCACCACCACCACAACAAAAATGTAACACACATATACAATAGAACACATTTTCATTCACTTATTCATCTATTTCGCAAATTGCTGACTATATACTGAGCATCTATAATCAACTGGTTCTGTGCAAGGTACTGTGAAGTTCCCTGTCTTTCTGGTACTTCGAGACTGGTGGAGGAGATAGAGAGTAACCAGAAATTGTAGCAATAAATTTATAATGACAGACCGACACATACTATGCAAGAAAGCAACACAATAACAAGATGGGGTGAGCTCATTTTGTCTACAGCCTGTGGGAAAGTCTTTTATGGTATACTAACCAAGAGTTGAAGAATGAGTATTTAGAGAAATGGTAGAGGTGTCTCTGAAGACTGGAATAGAATTTGAAAAGGGTTTTCCATGAGAGGTACATAGCAATTTCAAGGAATTAAAAAAATGACTGATATGTTTATGGCGAGCAAGGAGAGAATAGCTCAAAATGAGGCTAGAGAGGATTGGGGCCCAGATCATGAAGAGTAGTGGAGGCCATGTGAGAAATATTTGTAGTTTTTCCTAAGAGCAACAGGAAGTTGGAGGTGGTGGGTGATAACATGATAGATCATCTTTTTGAAAAGACTGCATAGTTTGCATTGTGGAGAAGAGGCTGACAGATAGTAAGAGATGATGTACAAGGAGAAAGGAATGAGTGAGAATCAGTGAGAAAACTACGTCTAGGCAAAAAGATAATGTGTGGCTATCCAAGCAGTACAACTGAGGGATGAGATGTTGCAGAACACCCCATTTTTCTGGCTTATGCTGTGGGATAAGATATTTTTATCCCCAAAGATGTAGATTACTGGAAAAGTGGTGTTGCATGAGGAAAGAATGCTAATGTCATAAGTTTTGATGTGCTATGCTTGAAGATGCTTTTGAAACATTTCAATGGGGATGTCAGGTGCACAGCTGGATATTTGGGTCTGGATTTCAGAGCAAGATGTACTCTGGAAATATAAATAGAGATACCGTAAGACTGTAGTAAATAAGTGAAGTTATGAGAGTAGTGAGACAATGATAAGAGAATCTGGAGTTATTTTTCTCAAATGTCATCTTTCTGAAAGGCCAGGGCAGATGAAGTTATCACATTGTCTTTGAAAACCACTGCTTGACATGCCTCTAGCCATCCAGTCAAAATTCTAGTCACTCAAAATGTATTGAGTGACTTCCCATCTTTTCACTTTTTTGTATTATTTGTTTCTTTCATGTAGCCCTAGTTTTGAAACATTTACCTGTTGAAACAAACATTAATTATTAAATGATAATGTCTTAATTCAAACTTAATCAGAGAAATCCCTCTAAGCCTCAGTATACTCGAGTGTAGAATGAGGATGGTGTTACCTACTTTAATATAGTTATGAGAATAAAAATTAAATAAGGAAGTGAAAAGTCCAATAATAACATTTAAGGCTAAAATGAAAGAATATTCGTAAAGTGCTTGACCCAGTTCCTGAAAAGCAATCGTTAATTTATATTTTACTTTCTTCTAAACCCCTCATTTTACAGAGGAAAAAAAATTATAGCCTAAACATCACAGCTAGTTAATAGCACAATCAAGATTGGAATTGCGTGCTCTTGACTGTCATTCTATGCCCTCACCCTCTGTGTGCTTACAAAGGCTGATGGGGCTATTTCTGCAGTTGGGAGAGTACATGTGCTTCTACCAAGGTCTGATGTGCAGATTCTATCTGAGGCAACTTGGAGGGGGTTCTGCTTGACCTTCATCTTGAAATGAAACCGGTGTGTTCCATAGACACCTGCTTTAATTACACAGTACTTACTCTAAGTGTTCCTTTGCTCTAAGGACTCATAGATCTCACAGTTTATACTCAGGGAACAGAAATGAGTACAATACAACACGATCAGGAAAGGATGTACATTAGCATAGCTCGTTCAACAAAAGAGAAAGAGTGAAATCATGAAAAAAAAAAGGCAGAAAAAGAAAAATAGAGAAAGAGGACATAGCATCTCATTGGGTGGAATATTAGTCAGGGTTTTCCAGAAAAACAGAACCAACAGGATGAGTGTATCTGTGTGTGCGTGCACATGCAAAGAGAACGAGATACCGAGAGACACACATAGAGAAAAGTGACCAAATGGCTGAGTACCATGACCTTGACAAGTTGAAACATAAAATTAACCAGCACAGGGGCTGTCAAGTAAGGTGCCTCACCTTAGATGACATTTGAACCTTAGTTTTGAAAAACGAATAGCAGAAGTCTAAGTAAAGTAATAGAAGGGAAAGTGCAGTCTAAGAAGAGTAAAGCACAAGCATAAAGAAATGGAGGTATGATTTGGGGCCTTGCAAGTAGTTCAGAGGGCAGGAAGGAAGGACGTACGTGGGTACATGTGGCTAAATCAAGATAATGTAGGGACTTTCTACACATTCTGACAGGTAAAAAGTCTGGTTATTATTCTGAAATCTATAAGGAGTCATTGGAGGATTTTAAAGAAGGGAGTGAAATAATCATATTTCATTAAGTATAATTAAATGAACCAACAGCTGAATTTGGGGGTCCAAAGAGTAACCAGGTCAGAGATATACAACCTACTGCACTGTGACCACTGGGAAACTTTAGAGCCTCCTTCTGGGTTTAAAACAACACATGTCCCAGTAGCTCCTTTTCTTCATGCTCCTGGCTGACGATAGAACTCATTTAAGAGGTATTTGGAAGTTTTTACTGAAAACAACACTTTCAAAAGAAATGCACTCTTTGGAAGCATAGATTGTCAGGGATGAGTAGCTGCAAATGAAAAGAGTGTTATACAGCTAAGAAATTAAACTGGGCCCAACCTCAATTAAGTTTAATTTCAAATAGATACTCTAAAAATTCCTAGCTCAGTTGTGGAAAGGACAAACGAGTCCTGAGGGAATGGGTAAGGAAGTGAAAAAACCAGATTAAAATCACTTAAGCTAATGATGAAACTTGAGGGAACTTAGTGTAAGAAACACAACATGAGTGATAATGAACCAAAATGAACCAAAGAACTAGAAATTGAAGAAAGAAAGACAGTTTTAGAGGGTTCTTTTTCTTCCTTTTTCTCATAAACACTTATGGGTACCATCACGTGGCAAGGCACCCTGCTATGAACTGCTTGGAGAGCAGATTAAAAGCACGCTGTAGTGCTCCCCGTGTGATTATAATGTGCAGTCAGGATGGAGAGCCACTACATTAGGCAGACACTGCATTCAAATCAAATGAGCCAGGCTGCACGCACAGGCCATAGACAGGGAGAGTGAATCTGCGAAAAGGTATCCTAAAGGACCAGCCCTCCCAGACAAAGTTGAGTATAAGTGGGGGGCAAGCTTTTCATTTAGCTCTCAACAGATATTACTGATTGACCTTCAAATTCTCAGTGCTCTTATCTGTGACGTGGTGAGAATAAAGCTTACATTACCCTTTCACTAAATTGCCATTTATTTATTCATTTTATGTTCTCTCATGTACCCCCTACACGTCAACCACCAAGAATGGATGAGAATGGTTCCTATACTCATGACTCATGCTCCATGTTGTGATAAAGAGATACAAGGGTCAGAGCCAAGGAAAGCTTTAGAGCAGGGATGGTATTTAAACGGGATGAGTAGATTATGGGCAAAGCGTTGCACTCAAAACACAGGGAGTCTGGGCACTGATGCAATTGAAAAATGAAAGTTGTGTGGTATGTCAGAATGGAATGTAGAATAATGCAGGATCGATAGGAAGTGAGAACAAAAAAGTGAGAAGGGTTAGATTGTGAAAAACCTTCTGTATACCAAGGAGAGGAAGTAGTTTGGACTTGACCCCAAGAGTTAATTTGCCACCTAAGTACTTTAGATAAAAAGTGACCATGACTGAATTTGAATCTTAGAAATATGATTGTAGTTGATATGTATAATATATATTACATTAAATAATATCAAATCAAAATGTATTCCATCTATTGGAGATCTATATTAAATAATAATGGATCAAAATATATTATTTCCATCTATTGAAGATCATAATGTATCAGTGGACCAACAGTAAATAAGGCAACTTCTATACAGGCAACTATTACTTTTTTTTAAAAAAGGACATTGTTTTATTTAAATCTCATTAAATGGAAATTGAAAAGTTATTTTTCAATCTCAAAACACACAACTGTTTTGTAAACTCAGGTGGGTTTCTTTGTTTCTTTTTTTTAATTTTTTAATTAAAATACAGCTAACATACAATATTATATTAATTTCAGGTGTACATCATAGTTATTCAACAGTACCCACCTGGCACTATACAGTTATTACAACATTATTGATTATATTCCCTATGCTAAAGAAGTGATCACTATGATAAGTGTAGCAACCATCTTACACTGTACCACGCTATCACAATATTATTGACTATATTTCCTATGCTGTGTATTACATCCCCAAGAGTTATTTGTTTTATATCTGGAACTTTGAACCTCTTACTCTACTTTATCTTTCCCCCCCTTTTTTAAATTTTCAATTAAAGTTGACATTCAATATTATTTTATATTAGTATAGTGGTTAGACATTTATATAATTTAGGAAGTTATCCCCTGACTGTAACCACCTGGCACTCTGCATAGTTATTGCCATATTATTGATGATATTCCCTGCACTTTACATCCCATGACTATTCTGTAACTACCAATTTATATTTCTTAATGTCTTCACATTTTTCACCCTGCCTCCCAACCCCTCCCATTATCACCCCAATAAATCTAGTACCCATCTTTTCCCATACATAGTTATTACAATATTATTGACTATAATCCTTATGCTCTATCCTACATCCCCATAACTACTGTGTAACAACAAATTTGTACTTCTTAATCTTTTTCATCCACCCCTAAACCACCTTCCATCTGGCAACCATCAAAATGTTATCTGTATCTATTAGTTTGTTTTGGTTTTGTTTGTTTGTTTTGTTCTTTAGATTCCACTTATAAGTGAAATCACGTGACATTTGTCTTTCACCGACTGACTAACTACACTCAGCCAAATACCCTCTAGGTCCATTCATGTTGTCGCAGATGGCAAGATTTCATTCTGTTTTACAGCTGAATAATATTCCATTGTATGTATGTATCACCTCTTTTTTATCCATTCATCCATTCAGGGACACCCAGGTTGCCTCCATATCTTGATTTATGTAAATAATGCTGCAACGAACATATGGATGAGTGGGTCTCCTCAAGGTAGCATTTTGGGTTTCTTTGGATAACTACCTAGAAGTGGGATTACTAGATCCTTCTTTTTCTCTCGTTATAGTCTTTTTTTAAAGTCTAGTTTGTCTTGTATAATTATTGCTGCCCCAACTTTTTCTTTGTGTTTTTGTTCCCATTTTCATGAAATACCTTTTTACATTCCTTTACTTTTAGTCTGTGTGTGTCTTTCGATCTGAAATGAGTCTCTTATAGGTAGCATATCTAAGGGTCTTGTTTTCTTATTCATTCAGCATCCCCTATCTTTTGATTGGAGCATTTAACACATTTACATGGACAGTAATTGTTGATAGGTATGTAGTTATTGCCATTTCATTTATATATATATATATGTATGTATTTTCGTCTTAAAGCAGTCCCTCTGATTACTGGTAATACTGGTAATACTCCTTTAGCTTTTTCTTGTCTGGGAAGCTCTTTATTTATCAATTCTAAATGATAATTTTTCTGGGTAGAGTAATCTTAGTTGTAGGTCCTTGCTTTTCATCACTTTGAATATTTTGTGCCAGTCCTTCTTGCCTGCAAAGTTTCCATTGAAAAATCAGATGATAATTTATAGGAGCTCCCTTGTAGGTAACTAACTGCTTTTTCTCTTGCTGTTTTTAAGATGCTCTCTTTTTCATTAATCTTCGGCATTTTAATTATGATGTGTCTTGGTGTGGGCCTCTTTGGGTTTATCGTGTTTTGGACTGTGCACTTCCTGAACTTGTGTGTCTATTCACCAGGTTGTATTCTTTTATATTCTTTCATCAGGTTATAGAAGTTTTCTATCATTATTTCTTCAAGTAGGTTTTTAGTTCCTTGCTGTCTCTCTTCTCCTTCTGCTACCCCTATAATGTGAGTGTCGGTATGCTTTATGTTGTCCCAGAGGGCCCTTAATCTCTTCTCAATTTTTTGGATTATTTTTTCTTTTTGCTGTTCTGATTGGGTGTTTTCTGCTACCATATCTTCCAAATCACTGATTTGATTCTCTACTTCACCTAACCTCTTGATTCCCTCTAATATATTCTTCATTTCCATTATTATATTATTTATTTGTGACTGGTTCTTTTTTATGTTTTATATCTCCACTTTTATGTTTCCTATTTTTTTGTTGAAGTTCTCCCTGAGATTACTGAGCATCCTTATAACCAGTGTTTTGAACTCTGTGTCTGGTAGATTACTTGTCTCCATTGTGTTTAGTTCTTTTTCTGGAGCTTTGTTTGGTTCTTTTATTTGGGACATGTTTCTTTGTCTCCCGATTTTGGCTTCCTCCCTGTGGTTGTTTCTATGTAGTAGGTAGGGCTGATATGTCTCCTGGTCTTAGTAGAGTGGCCTTATGTAGTAGCTATTTTGTGGGGCTCAGTAGCTCAGTGTCCCTGGTCACCTGAGTCACGTACTCCATGTGTGTCCCTTACCCCATGTTTTTGGGTTGTGTGTGCCCTTCTCTTGTAGCTGAGCCTTGGTTTTTATTTGCAACATCAATGGGAGGGATTGACTCTCAGGCTCGTTTGTTGTGAGGACTGGCCGTGACTACAGTGGAGAAGTTGTGGTGCAGAGGCTGACCATACAGAGCAGGATCTACCTCAGTAGGGCTCTGGTGCCTGAACAATCCACCCATGGGAGTGTCATTCTTGGAGGCAGTTGGGTGATGCTCTAGCTCAGTTCGTAGCTGGCCACTGGGGACAAGAGCCCGAGGGCCACCTGGGAGGGGACCCGCTGCAAGTCAAGTTCAGCACAGCCTGTGCCCCACCTGGGGTTGCCTGGAAGGAGCCACAAAGCAATCCACAGATGGCTGCCATCCATTCTGTGCTGGTAAGTGCTTTGCGGTGCCAAGCCATGAACCAAGGCCAGCTCCTACTAGTGCTGTGCTTAGGGCTGCTCAGCCAGAGGTATGGGACATGCTCAAGCCAGATGGTGCTATTCTGGGTTCTACAACACTTTGAGAGAACGTAGGAAAATGTGAAGCATAAGCCAAGGCAAGCGGTTTGTACAAAAAAGCCACTGGAAGCTGTTTGGGTGCATCTGAAAGTTCAGCGGGGAAGGGTCTCCAATTACCAGGGCATGGCAAATGAGTGGCATTGGCCAGCATGATGGAGGCTCAGATATGGTGGCAGCCTGTGTCTGCCCGCAAGGAAGGGGAAGGGCTCAACAAGGAAACAATGGCCTCTGCCAGCTCCTTCGTCCAGGAGAAAGCTGCCGCTCCATCCCATCCTGATGCCAGACAACTCAGTTACCCACCATATGTCCCTGCCGCCTCACCAGCTGCTGCCCCAGTGTTGAAGCTAGAGCTGGTGATTCCATTGGTAAGTCCATGTGCAGTCCCTTTAAGAGGAACGCCTCAGGCTCCAGCCACCCTCCGTCTCACTCAGTCATAACCTCCACTCGTTTTCACAACCAGAAATTATGGGGACTTCTTTCCCTGGCACTGGAACTCTGGGCTAGGAGGGGCTATCTCTGCCCCTCCTAGACCGAGATATTCTTCTTTATGTTTAGTGATCACATGCTGGTGTGGCACCAGCCCATTCTGCATCTCTGCTCCTCCTATCAGTCTCCAGTTGATACTGATACCTCCTCTGCATGTCCTTAGTTCTAGGGCTTTGGTTCAGCAAGATTTCAGGCGATTTTCAATAATGGTTGTTTTGTAGATTAGTTTTAATGTTGATGTGGTCGTGGGAGAAGGTAAACACAGTGTTTACCTACTGCACCATCTTGACTGGACTGCTTTTTTTAAAGACGACTAGGATGTGCCTCTTCCTTCCAAAATTTCATTTAACATAAACTTTTCCATTAGTTGCTACTGTTCTTCATTAGAGCAATGCTTCTGAGGCTCGTAAAATAACAAAACCAACCGGTCAATTCAGTATTAATTCTCTTTTAGTAGGTAGTTATGTATCTGGTATTAAACTGGGAATTTTTAACATATGTCATCGTATTATTTCTCCAGTGGTAGTAGTGAGAGTAAGCACATAAAATATGCCAGGGACTGTCCTAAGTACTTCTCACATAGGAACTCATTTCATTCTCATAACAATCCTGTGGGATATGTCTTATTATTATCCCTATTTTACAGACAGGAAATCTAAAGCAGAAAGAGAATCAGAAACGTGCCCAAGATTACACGGCAAGTGGCAGAACCAGGATTCAAAGCTAGATGGTCTAATCACAGTACCTATTCTTAGCCTTGATGAAGTGTTGCCTCGCAACAGTATTCACATTAAAACACACACACACACACACACACACACACACATACAAACAAGCAGACAAATAATAATCAGGAGTTTGAATAACTTTCTTCAGTTCATTTAGTTAATAAATGGAGCAACAGGAATCAAACGCAGGTTTGCTTCACTTGGCGCTTTCCATGACACCAGTGTTTCCAATTGTGGGTTTTACAAACACATACACACACACACACAGTGAACCTGCATGACTTGCACATTTTCTCATTTAATCAGGAAAAGAGGAAAGTATTGAAAAAGAACCTTCAGTGGAAAAACCCATGGCATTTTATATTAGGAATGAAAGCATAATCTGTCCACTGCTATATCCATAAAACCTAGAATAATGCCTGCACACAGTTGATACTCAATAAATATTTGATAAATAACTCTCCCAGAGGGATTCTAGAATCTGTCCCCTGAGAATGATGAGACTATATTGTATATTTCTCTAAAACATGTGTTCAGGAAAATAGTTGTTGAGCTTCTCTGCAGGCAAGTATGGGCAGCGAGTATGGTAATGTGGGCGAAAAAATGTTTCGAAAGGTAGGGTTCTTCCCTTAAGTAACTTTAGGGAGGAGAGCGCTTACTTCATTTATATAATTTTTGTATCTTTATGTTAGCCAAGGCCTGTGGATGGTATCTGATGTGGAAAGTTGTCTTCAGATACTATAGAGTAAAGGACATCATCACTCATGATATTCACAGTAACATATATTCAAGGCAGGAATAATTAGTATAGATATCATTTCACTGACCCAACATTTCTTTCATGAGCACCAGACAATAGCCTGTGGTTTCCAACATCGTCTGTGAACTACGCTTTTAGTACCATGTCCCTAGGCCCTAAGTGTCCACTTTCAATGGATATTAATAGTCTTACTGCTTTCCCCACATTGTGATAAATATCATGCACTTCTGAGGATTACAGTAGAGAGTTCATACTACATTTATTATATGTACAGATGGATAACTGCTTTATATAGAATGATAACTCTTTTCTTCATACAAAAGGATATTACTACCACTTTGGTATATGGCCCTTCAAACACAAACTCTAAGACAGTCTGTGTATTACGAGGAATCGGTATGGTATGATGGAAATTCAGAGATGTTGTGGAATTGCTCCTTTACCTAACAACCTACATCACAACCTAGAGATCCCTGAATTCACAGCTGCACAAAGATCGTAATTCCATTAATCAATTTTCTCTAAACTTCAACTGGAATTAGAATATCTTTTATTTTCATTGTAGACTTTATGAGTTGTTATTAATAAAAATCACTAAGAACCTCATTCTTCATCTTGGATCACTAATAGGACATTTGCCACCTCATCAATACCCATGTCTGACGTGTATGTCTCTTCTCCAGAACATATACTGAGAAAAATAAACAGGTCAGTTTGGTGCATATGAATAAAAAGAGAGAGTAGTGAGAAACATGGGCAAAGAGGAATAAAATAGAAAAAAAAATCTATGGGTGTCCATCTAAATCATTTTAATGTATTCCATATGTAATGAGAATTACTTTTGCCCTTTGAAAAAGTGAATGACATGAAAAAAATGTATATAGAAATATTTATATGAAAATGTTGTGCAGGATGGACTTTTTGTTGGAGAAAGAGATTAGAGGCAAGTGACCAACACATATGGGGTAGCTAAGTACCCCACTTACAGACATTACCTTTGATTTTGCTTACCCTTTTAGTATAGGTTCTAGGTACGTAGAACTAGGTACTTCTAGGTTCTTAGAACCTATACTAAAAAGGTAAGCAAAATCAAAGGTAATGTCTGTAAGTAAAACAAGAAAGCAAAGAAGGTCATACATGTTTGAACACTAGGGATTCCATCTGGCAGAAGGAAAATTCAGTGTGAGCTCAAATGCTTCTTTCCAATGAAAGGCAAAAATTCCATTCAGACCTAAGATTATTTCTGATGTACCATTAAAGAAACACATGGAACACAAATACACAAATTATTTATGGAGTAATCATGCTAATATCATTGGGAATTTAGATGAGAAAAAATATAACGTGTCCAAGTCTAGCCTAAAGAACAACGAAGATCATGTAAAACATCATTCCAAAAGCAAACTCAACTGGTGCTGGCAACCTGACATCTTAATCACAACAAGTGATTCTGATTGCTGGAAGAAAGGAGCCCACGAACAGATAAATCAAGGACTGAAAAATGGATCATTTTTTTGCGTTTTTCTCTAAAATAGTAGTATATACCCACCTCACTACCTTTTATTTTTTTCTGTAGCCAAAATTTTCATTTACCAATATTTCCAAGTCTTTTTCCTTTTATATTCCAGTTGAGGAAATTGATAAATGTGTTTCTTACAAAGGTCAGTGATCTGAGTGTCACCCAATCTGGAGTCAAAAATATAAGTTGTCACTTCAGGCGAAGGATAAATGTACCATTCTGTTTATACTGGATCTTCACTATGGGAAGGAAGCTAATGCAAAGGAAAGAATCTCTGTTTTCTGTGCTAAAAATTGATCTATAGAAAGGTGAATGATTAGTGAAATGCCTTCTGAAACAAACAATGGATAATGGAGGGAAGAAGACCAAAGGAGCAAACATAGTCCATCTCATAAAGAGTCAGAACTATCAGCCAAAGTGTCCACGACCGTGAGAAAGTTGGGATCTCTATAAGTATCCCAAGTTGTTATCACTTATTACCTACCTTCCCCAAGTGGTTAGTAAAATTCTTGAAATGAGGAAGGCCGCATTAAGTACATCAAGGGAAAACTGGAGCTATGGAGGAATCACAGCCAAATGGCAGAGAGGAATTCTGAGGGATGGAATGGATATGGCAACCATACGTATTTGAAAACTCTTCCTTGGGCCCAGCAGCTAATTGTATGGTATCTGGTATCCTCTGCATACAAGTCTTACATTTGACACATTCCTTGTCTGAAATCTAAATGTTTGTTAACCCCCAAACTCAAAGTCCCCACTCACAATTCAGCAAATATTTATGAATTCCTACTATGATTCTTGCACATAAAGACTTCAGAAATATTGTCCCTGCACTTAGAATCATCCATAGTCTAGAAGGTAAGAAAGATACATGAACATGCAATTTTAATAGACGCTGTGATTGAGATAAAGAAAAAGGAGGATGTGACCAGCTCTGATTGATGGAAAGAAAAAGAGAAGAGGTAATGTTTGAGCTGGAGCTTGAAGAGTAGCTAGAATCTCAGTTGGTGGATGGACAGGGAGGGAGAAGCTGGTAGAGAATTTTAAGGAAGAAATAACAGTTTGCACAATGTCCCTTGGAGTGGGACACATTCCTGATCATTCCACTTAGGATACCTTGACTCTTGCTAGATGAGGAACAGATGAGTGTACTTTGCCTTCAACTGTCAGTGCCTTGAGTTAAGGTATCTACTTTTTATTCCCTTCTCAAAGGATGTACACTTCCCTTCTCTGCATTTAGAGACCTGTATGCAAATAGGACGGAGCTTCATGATTGATCATGCCATACCAAAATATTTGGGGTCTGTCAGTCTGAGACAGAGTGAAAAACTTTGAAAAATATTTTACTTGCCTTTCTCCATAGAAAGAATTCTTCAGGGAGGAATCTCTGAGGGAATTTATATTTGGGACGGGGAAATAGATGCTATAGAATAATAAAAAGTTTTTATTTAGAACATGTTGTAATTATAAAGTTATTGTCTCACAGATCCAAATGCACTCTTCCATTGTCAATAAGATGGATGAATTGATACATTCCATTGATGTCATTCAGCCTCCTTTCCAAGTTGCAAAAGTGTTTTCTCAATAAACCCATGTATACAAGGGAGCCGTAGTGACAGAGATGGAGACTAGTCATATGTTCAACAATATAGCTTTCCTTCTCACAAAGGCTGACCTAGCTATCACCACTATGGAGTGTCAAACACGCTAATACCAGAGACCAACTGTAAGGTTCTGATAAAACACCTTCCCTTTAGAGCAGGGAATAGTTCACTCACCTGGCTCGTTGTTTACATTGGACTCCTTTCATCATAAATCATACATCAGTTGCTTTCACTAGAATAGATAAGGATCTGTATATAGATTTGCTTCCTCTGTGGATAATTCTTCTGCCAGCACCACTATGGATCCAGGGAATGTTTCTTCATTATCACATTTTTCTATTCAACATTGCTTCTGACTACATAACTCATTCCACAGCAAAAGCATTGCCACACTGTGCTCTTTCCTAAGGAATTCACTAGCTTTACCATGCACTCCATTACCTAGAAGCAACTGGTCTAATAAAAAGATGGATTGATCACTCAAGATTCAGCTGGGGTACCAGCTGGGAGAAAATATCCCAAAGAACTGAGGTCCTGTCTTACAAAGCAGTATATGCTTTGAATTTCTGACCAATATTTCTCCCATGTGCATTCTCTACAGGTGCTAGAAATAAGGGTGGAAGTGGGAATGGTTCCTTTCACAATTACGTCTTATAACCCACTTACCTAGGTTTTTCCTTCTCACCAAAATTTTGAAATTGTCTGGTTTTTAGTTTTGTTTTTTTGTTTTTTTAAAGTAAAAAGACTGCTTCTACTAGGGTACATAGACTATTGCTTTGAATTGGAAGTTTAATTGAAGGATGTTTTAGGTGTTTAATGCCACTGAGCATATTTATAAGAAAGAGGGATGTTACCCTAGTTGAGGCTATTGATCCTGATTATAAAACGATATTTAGATTGTTGCTACACAGTAGTATAGGAAAGATTATGTATGAAATTCAGGGCATTTTCTGGGGGAATTTTCAGCATTTCTATATTAAATAGTAACATCTAATGGAAGACTATAGTAACCGAAGAAAGGCAAAATGACTTAGAATTCAGAATCTCTAGGAATAAAAGTTTGGGTCATTCACTAGGTAAAGAGCCTTGGCTCCCCAAGACACTGGTTGAGGGCAAACAGAACATGTTATGGCTAATAGAAAAATTATACATAACTATGGCATTATAAGCTGTTATGCAAATCAGTTCTGCATCAATCATGTATATTTTCTTCCCTGTTTATTCTAGGTATATTTTTACTGGCTACCTAATTTGTGCGTCTGTCTTTGTATATACACATTTTAACATATTAATTGTTTTTCACATCTCCGTTCTTCTTATTTCATATAACAATTATCAATAAAATATAATTTTACAATTTAGTTTTTAGTGTACAGAATATTCAATATAGACTGTGACAGAATTTGAGAATCATATAACATCTCCCAGACAGGGATACTGTGATTATTAATTAGAAATGAATATAATGGTTTTTAGGGCTTTAGTTATCTCTTTTTGGGGATAGAATGAGAGAATCTGTTTATAAAGAGGGGAGAAAAAAGCATAGGTGCAGCTCTGCTTTATTATGAAATGTAACTATGTAGAGGAAGGTGTGTGTGTGTTGATTCTAAATGGTCAAGGGTGGACTCTGCTAGTCATTAGCTAGTGTTTCTTAGCCCCGGAGATACCGTGTTTCCCCAAAACTAAGAGCTAGCCGGACAATCAGCTCTAATGCGTCTTTTGGAGCAAAATTAATATAAGACCCAGTCTTATTTTATTTTATTATATTTTAATATAACATAATGTAAAACCTGGTATAATATAATATAATATAATATAATATAATATAATATAATACCGGTCTTATTTTACTATAAGACCGGATCTTATATGATATATAATATAATATAATATAATATAATATAATATAATATAATATAATATAATACTGGGTCTTATATTAATTTTTGCTCCAAAAAACACATTAGAGCTGATTGTCCAGTTAGGTCTTATTTTCGAGGAAATAGGGTATGCTGTACTCCACTTTGTGATACTGGGGCCGATACTCTGTAAGCCCTATTATCTCCTTTGTTAGCTGGATCCCTAACAGACACTGGCCACAGACTGGAAGAAGAACTCAGGACTTGTTTCCTCTTGTTTATTTCAGCAACTACTCTTTACCCTAAGAAAAGTGATAGAGTCCAGCCTCCAGCTTTTTTATCAGCATTCCCAGAATCAGCACCATCATCCTCTCCAAGAAGTTCAACATGAGTTGGGCTATAATGTCCCCATCCCCAGAAGTCTGAGATCTAGTTCTCTAAAAAACTGTGAAATTAAGAAACTGTGGTACATTTATACAATGGAGTATTATGCAGCCATAAAGAAGAAAGAAATCTTACCATTTGCAACAACATGGATGGATCTAGAGAACATTATGTTAAGTGAAATAAGTCAGACAGAGAAAGATAAGTACCATATGATCTCACTTATTTGCGGATTCTAAAGAAAAGAATAAGTGAATGAACTAATCAGAAACAGTTTGGGAGACAATGAGGAAAAACTGAGGGTTGCTAGATGGGCGGGAGGGGTGGGGGGTGGGGGGGAGGGTGAGGGGATTGGAGGGCAATCGGTGACCATAGGATGGCCACGGGCTTGAAAATTAATCTGGGGAACGTAATTTGGTGGTTACCAGAAGGTAAAGGGGTTGGGGGGTGGGGGATGAGGGTGAGGGGGATCAAATGCATGGTGATGGAAGGGGAGCTGACTCTGGGTGGTGAACACACAGTGTGATTTATGGATGATGTGATACAGAATTGCACACCTGAAATTTATGTAATTTTACTAACAATTGTCACCCCAATAAATTAAAAATAAATTAAAAAAAAAAAACTGTGAAATTCCTGAGGTATCGGTACCAGCTGACTAGAGACCCCCTACTCAGAGGTTTGAATTCCTGCTCCACGATGTCCTTCTTTTAATACCAAATAGTGCCAGGAGATACCAATACAAGCTGAACAAGGGCTCCTCGTCAGAAGCCAGAGTCCAGTTCTGTGAAGGCCCTCCAAAAGCCACTAGTTTCCATTATCTCTAACCATTCTCTTATCTTTTCCCAGCCCTAAGGTTGGTACTGCTTCCTCCGGTCCCTATCCTTGTGTTTTTCCTTTTTCACTTTTTAATTCTCTGATCTATTCAACCTATTATTTGTGTTAAAATTTTTCTGTCAAAATAACTGGCATTGTTTCTGTTTTCTCATCGAATCCTTACTGATACAGAACACACACACACACACATCTTTATTATTTTTTATAATAAGCTATAGAAAATAAAGCTCTTCTTGGCTAACTGGTTTATGGATTAATTTTTTTACAAAAGAAAAACCTAGCCAGTAATTACAGAGTATACTTTGAAGACATAAGACATAGAACGGTATCAGAAATACTCAATGTGTATTTGGATTTCATATATTTTACACATGAAAACACATATTCACATACTCAAATTGTTCCAAACATACCTATAGGTTTTCAATAACAGAAGCATACATCTGTTTTTAAATTAAAATTAAAATTTACACATATTCTACCAAACAGCCAAATTTGGAAAAAATAAATACATGTTCCACATGAGGGGAATGTATAAACAAGTTGTGGTACAGAGGTTTCTAATTAATAAATTTGGAAGGGGAATTTAAACAATTAAAGTGAATCTGTATAAATGGGTAATACATGTCAAAAGATACTATTTTAAAATGAATTGATTGGCATTACTTTGAAAAAAAGATAAAAATTAAATTAAAAAGATTACATACTGATTTGCACTAGCAAAATTTTGAGTACTCACTAGCCATATGTGCAGACATTGATGACTAGCTTTCTTGCTCATATTGCACCCTGATGATATAACAATCTATGAATATAAGTTTTGAACCATATAGGGCAGTTGCATGATGCCAAAGATCACAATATAAGTAAAACACCACTATCCAACAGTATTTCCATTTTTCTTCTTTCTTCTGCCCCTACTTGTGCCCACGAGACTGTCTGAGAAGGGAAGCACAGCTCTTTCAGTTGAATCCCATAGTAATAACAGTGCACCACAAGAATTACTCGGGATGGAAAATGGGACCACAGCAGCACTTGAGCCTTTTCTTTATTTATTCTGAGCTCTGATACTTACTCATGAACTCTGAGTCTTAATACCACTCCTATTTCGCAGTTCCTCTGAGAGCATTCTGTATCAGCATCTGAACACCTTTTTGTGTCTTAGTTATTATTCACTGCTCTCAGGATCCATTTCTCCCTCTCTAATCTTTGCCCCAACGTTTTGGCTTGATTACTTCCATCTTAACACTTACCATAGACACTAACTAGTATTGCCTTAACTTTGTGACTGAGAAGAGAGGACGATATGAATACTTGTTAGCAATCGGTTCTGCTTCTGCTTGAGGTAAAACCATTGCAAGGGAATATCATTCCCAATTTAACAGAAAAAAAAATGTTGTAATTTAAAAATCATATTTTTGCCTTATCAGAGAGCTAGAGTCATAAGAAAACCAGGCCAACTGATTCTAATGGATGGCAAGACATGTTGAGAGACAGGATATGTGAACTGTTTCAACTTTGGCAGACTATAAGAGGAAAGGTTAAAAGCCATAAAACGGAATAAGAGGGAAATAACTGAAATTTTAACAAATTGATTAAGTTACATGTGGACTGTGGAACCATTTAGAATTCCTGAGAGTCCAAGACACAGGGTGAATACCCATCCACGTAGCAGCTATTTTCCACAGGCCTTTACTGGATGCCCATGGGAAAGAATGGGAGACAGAAAAGGAGACATGTTTGTTGGGATTGCCCAGGTCTGAAGCTGAAGGAGATGACATCTGTGCTCTGGGCTGCATGAGCACAGTCTGTTAATTGGCTGCTAGTGAAGGGTAGCAGGAGACCTGCTCAGATCAAAGATATTTCTTTGATAGGAAGAAATCCGCTGCAGGCAAATGGGAAGAAACATTTGCACCTCCATCCAGTCCTTGCTTTGTTGCCAGGCAAAGATTAGCTGCCTCTGGGAGAGGACTAAGAATTTCGCCACTAAACTCCAACCTTAACTGACATGAGGCAAAACCTCATGTTATGAATCTTGAAGCTTCTTCTGCTTTTTTTTTTTCGCCGTGAGATGAAAAGGGTTTTGCTGCTTCTTTTCTTGAGGGAAAAGCACTTAAAAAACAAAACAAAAACTTTTATACTTTTGATAAATATATATGCATCTTTCTCCTGATAGATTGCCTTGTGTAGGACACAGCTACAAAAAAAAAACAAACCCTTTCATTACTGCCATTTTGACTTTTTGAATTTAGTAATATGTCTTTCCTGAGTTTTCAACAGATTCTCCTCCTCATTGTTATTTCTAGATTATTGTGACATTTTGTACTTGACAATAGTTATCTTGGTTCTTTTTGACTACAGGATGGAAATAACATTTGTATCATACATCTTTGGTTTTCTCTGTTCTCTACTTTGCCAATCCTACATGGAGAAATTTTCTTTTGATATTTCCAGGAATTCTCATATTATCTAAATACCTTAATTAAAAAAAGTCATATAATAAAAATACATTTAATGAATAATTTGACGGATAGGATTCTCAATATAACATTTCCTATGGATATTTTATATAACATCATTCATTGATTAATTTTCCTTAGAAGAAAATATGGGCTAATACCCCCTTTGGAATGATCTTCAGAATTGAAGCCATATATTTTTTTCCATAGGTTAATCTTAAAGGATTTCAATGTGCTTCATTTTTAATGTTTTTTTTCCTCTCATTATGAATTCAGTTGTGTCTTACTGTGTTTTTTAATTTTTAAAGATTTTTATTAAAAGATAGCTAATATACAATATTATGTTAGCTTCAGGTGTACACCATGGTTATTTAACATTTTTATACCTAAAGAAGAGATAACCATAATAAGTCCAGCAACCGTCTGACACTGCACCATGCTATCACAATATTATTGACTGTATTCGCTTGCCCTACATTACATCCCCATGACATGTTTTATACCTGGAACTTTGAACCTTTGTTCCCCTTTATTTCCACCTCCCACCCTTTTTAATTTTTCAATTACAGTGACATTCACTATTACTTTACATTCATTTCATATGTACAGCATACTGGTGAGACATTTACATAATTTAAGAAGTGATCCCCCTAACTAGTCTAGTTCTCACCTAGCACTATACATAGTTATTATCATATTATTGATTATATTCCCTATGCTTTACATTATACCCCATTGACTGTTTTGTAACTTCCAATGTATATTTCTTAATTCCTTCACCTTTTTCAACCTGCACCAAACCCCCTCCCATGTATCACCCTGATGGATCTAGTACCCATCTGACACCATATATAGTTATTACAATATTATTGACAATATTCCTTATTCTGTACCCTACATTCCTATGACTACTGTGTAATAACTAATTTGTACTTCTTAATCTGTTCCCCTTTTTACCCATCCCATTTGGCAACCATCAAAATGTTCTCTGTGAATTTTTTCTGTTCCATTTGTTTGTTTATTTTGTTCTTTAGAGTCCACTTATAAGTGAAATCATATGACATTTGTCTTTCTTTGTCTGATTTCCTACACTCAGCACAATACCTGATAGGTCCATCCATGCTGTCCCAGATGGCAAGATTTCATTCTTTTTTATGGCTGAGTAATATGTATAAATGTACCCCCTCTTCTGTATCCATTCATCCATTCAGGGATACCTGGATTGCCTTCTTGGCTATTGTAAATAATGCTACAATGAATGTATGGGTGACCACATTCCCTTGAAGTAGCATTTTGGGTTT
This sequence comes from Rhinolophus ferrumequinum, assembly GCF_004115265.2. Classification (NCBI taxonomy): domain Eukaryota; kingdom Metazoa; phylum Chordata; class Mammalia; order Chiroptera; family Rhinolophidae; genus Rhinolophus; species Rhinolophus ferrumequinum. The sequence continues at coordinate 61,319,766 of NC_046294.1, read as the reverse complement.
CTTAAGATAAATACACAGAAGTGGGATTACTAGGTCTTTTATGTTTATTTTGTAACCTTAGTTTTAAAGTCTATTTTGTCTGGTGTATGTATTGCTACCCCAGATTTTTTTGTTTGTTTGTTTCCATTTTTATGAATTAGCTTTTCATATTCCTGTACTTTCTTTTTTTTTTAATTAGTTTCAGGTGCACAAGACAAAGTAATACTTAGACGTTTATCATTTATATCCCTCACACTGTGTGAGCCCCCCTCCCCCCATTCACTAACCCTCTGACATCACACAGAGCCATTACATTTCCACTGTCTCTATTCTTAATGCTGTACTCCGCTTCTTGTAAGTATATACATATACATACACACACACATATAGGACCTAGAGAACATTATGTTAAGTGAAATAAGTCAGACAGAGAAAGACAAATACCATATGATCTCACTTATATGTGGAATCTAAAGAAAAGAATAAGTGAATGAACTAATCAGAAATAGTTTTGGAGACATAGAGGAAAAACTGAGGGTTGCTAGATGGGACAGGGTGTGGGGATAAGGAGGAAGGTGAGGGGATTAGAAAACAGTCGGTAACCACAAGATGGCCACGGGGTTTTGAAAATTAATTTGGGGAATGTAATCAATAATGTTGTAAAGATTTCATAGGGTATCTGATGGACACTTGTCTCATTAGGGAGACCACCTCAGGGATGATGTAGATGCCTGATCACTCATTGTGCACCTAAAGCTGTAGCTGAACAATAATGAATATCAACTACAAGTTTATATATTCCTGTACTTTCAGTCTGTATGTATCTTTTGATCTGAAGTGAGTCTCTTGTAGGCAGCATATATATGGGTCTTGTTTTCTTAACCATTCAGCCAACCTATGTCTTTTGATTGGACATTTAATCCATTAACATTGACAGTAATTGTGGATAGGTATGTAGTTATTGCCATTTTATTATTCATATTTTTGATCTCCCCCCCACCCTTTATCTTAAAGGAGTCACTCTAAGGTTCTATGTAAAACTAATTTGGTGGTGATGAACTTTTTTAGCTTTTTCTGTCTTGGAAGCTCTTTATCTGTCCTTTGATTATAAATGGTAGCTTTGCTGGGTAGAGTAATCTTGGATGTAGGTCCTTACTTTTCATCACATTGAATATTTCCAGCCAATCCCTTCTGGTGGGCAAAGTTTCTCTTGAGAAATCAGCTGACAATCTTATGGGAGCTCCCTTGAAGGTAACTAACTGCTTTTCTCTTGACACTTTTAAGATTCTTTCTTTGTCTTTAACTTTTGGCATTTTAATTATGATGTATCTTTGTGTGGGCCTCTTTGGGTTCATCTTATTTGGGACTCTTTTTGCTTCTTGGGTTTGTATATCCATTTCCTTCACCAGGTTAGGGAAGTTTTCCATCATTATTTCTTCAAACAGGTTTTCAATTTCTTGCCCTCTGTTTTCTCCTTCTAGTATCCCTATGATCCAAATGTTAGTTGGTACACATGATATTGTCCCAGAGACCCCTTAAACTGTTCTCACTTTTTTTTGATTCTATTTTCTTTTTGGTGTTCTGATTGGGTATTTTCTGCTACCTTATTTTTTAAGTCACTGATTTGATCCTCTGTTTCATCTAATCTACTGTTTTTACCTCTAATGTATTCTTCATTTCAGTTATTGTATTTATTTATTTATTTCTGACTGGTTCTTTTTGTTTGTTTGTTTTCTATCTCCATTTTTATGTTTTTTATCTCTCTCTCTCTCTCTCTCTCTCTCTCTCTCTCTCTCTCTCTCTCTTTTTAATTCTCCCTGAGATCATTGAGCATTTTTTAAATCAGTAGTTTGAACTCTGTGTCTGGCAGATTACTTCTCCCCATTTTGTTTAGTTCTTTTTCTAGAGCTTTGTTCTGTTCTTTTATTTGGGACATGTTTCTTTGTCTCCACATTTTGGCTGCTTTCCTGTGTTTTTTTCTATGTATCAGGTAGAGCTGCTATGTCTCCTGGTCTTAGTAAAGTGGCCTTATGTAGTAGGTGAACTGTGGAATCCAGTGGCTCAAGTCTCCTTGGTCAGCAGAGCTGGGTACTTTAGATGTGTTCTTGTGTGGGTTGTGTGTGCCCTCCTGTTATAGTTGAGCCTTGCTTGCTATTTGTGTGTCAGTGGGAGGGGTTGACCCTCTGGCTCATTGGTTGTGAGGAGTGGCTGTGATACAGTGGAGGAGATGTTGTGCAGAGGCTGGCCCTACAGAGCAGGATTTACTTTATCAGGGCTCTGGTGCCTGCCCTTTGGTTTTGTCATCCTTGTAGATGGCTGGGTGATGATCCAGCTCAGTTCAAAGCTGGCCACTGGGCCCACCAGCCCCAGGACCTCCTGGGAGAGGACCTGCTGCAGATCAATTTCAGCCATTGCCTTTGCCCTGCACTTGACCACCTGGCATGAGCCACAAAGCAATCTTCAAATGGCTACTGTCTGTGCTGTGCTTGGAGGTGCTTTAAGAGGCCAAGCCACAAACAAAGTCCAGGTGCCACTAGTGCCAGGCTTAGGGCTGATCAGCCAGAGGTACAGGACACACTCAAGCTAGATGCTGTTTGTCTGGGTTTTGTGAACTTTTCAGAGACTTTAGGAAATTTTGTGGCATGAACCAAGGCAGGGGGTTTATATGAAAAAGCTGCTGGAAGTGGCTTGGATGTTTCTGAAAGTAGGGTGGGACATGTTCTCAGGAAATCAGGGTAAATCAACAGTGTTATCCTGGTTGATGGAGACTCAGATTTTGGTTGTCTGTTTTTGCATGCCGGGAAGGGGGAGGGTTCAACAAAGAAATAATGGTTTCTGCCAGCTCCTCTGTCCAGGAGAAAACTGCCCCTCCAGCCGGTACCCTAAAGCCAGACAATTCAGTTTTTCCCCATATGTCCCTGTTGCCTTTGGATTTGCTGCCCCAATGTTGGAGCTCATAGTGTGTGAGTCTGTCAGCAAGTAAGTCCATGTGTGGGCCCTTTAAGAGGAGCTTCTCTGAGTGCAGCTGCCATCCGGCTCACTCAGCCACAATCTCTGCTTTTTTTTTTTATAACCAGAAATTATGGGGACTTCTCTCCCCAGTACTGGAACCCTGGGCTGGGCAGCCTGGTTTGGCACTAGGACTCCTTACTCCTCTGGAGGGGTCCTCCATAGCCTAGATATCCCTCCTGATTTTTAATGGTCACATGCAGTTGTGGGACCAGCCCATTCTGTGTCTCTGCTCCTCCTACCAGTCTTGATGTGGCTTCTTCTGTATGACCTTAGTTATAGGGCTTCAGTTCAGCTATACTTCAGGTGGTTCTCAATGATGGTTGTTCTGTAGTTTAGTTGGAATTTTGATGTGGACGTGAGAGAAGGTAAGCCCAGTGTTTATCTACTCTGCCATTATGATCAGAATCTATCTCTTATTATGAAAGGGGAAAAAAAGCCATTTCAAAAACTATTTTTCTTAATTCTTCTTCCTTTTAAACAAGTTGCTGTCTTATCTCTCTAAAGCATGACCTAGTTTGATATTTTCCATTCCCATCCTGTTTTCATCCTACTACAGTTTGACCTTCTTTTCACCACCTGTTATGGGCTGAATTGTGCCCACCCCTCAATTCGTATGTTGAAGTCCTAGTCCACAGGACCTCATAATGTGACTGTATTTAAAGAAAAGGTCTTTAAAAAGATAATGAAGTTAAAGTGATGTCATTAGGGTGGCCCTTATTCCAATGTGACTGGTATCCTTTTAAGAACAAGAAATTAAGGTCAAGGCACATACAAAGGGAAGACCATATGAAGACACTGGGAGAAGACGGCCATATACAAGCCAAGGAGAGAGAAAACCCTGCCAATAACACCTTGGTCTTGGACATCTAGCCTCAAGTCTCCTGAGAAAATAAATATCTGTTGTTAGAGGCCACAGTATTTGTTATGGCAGCCCTAGCAAACTAACATACTGCTGTATAGATAATGTTTCTGATGTGATCAACAGTGACTTCCTGATTGGTATAATGATAGAACTGAGAGATGGGGACTTTCAAGTAAATTAAAATCCTATTTCAGTTAATTAATAGGTCTGAAACTTTGGATAAATATTTAATCTTTCTGATCCTTAGTCTTCAAATTTTAAAAAGGAGGGTAACAAGTTCTTATTTTAAGGACAAAAAAATATGGCATATATGGAAATGTCTTGTATAGCATTAAGCAGATAGTAATGAAACTTGTGATATTATAGCTCTTTCCTGTTGTTCAACCAACATGTTTCTTTAATTAAAAAAAAATCACTGCTACGTTGAATAACATAAATCGTACTTGGTTTATCTAATATTTTTTTCTCAAACTTACCACAAACTCTTCCCTTCCCCTTCTTATCCTACCCCATTTAAAGTTGATGAGCTCCTCTCATATTTCAATTAGGAAATAGAAGTAATCAGATCAGAATACCCTAAATTTTTCAGTACCAAATTTATATGCATCTACATATGCATCTACAGTGGAGCCTTTGTCTCCCTCCAGGTATAAAGGAAGACCAATCCCTAGTCATTGCAAAGGCCCACCTCTCCATTTGTCTTTGGAATTCAAATCTCAAGAACCTTGCTCTGACAAATTTTTCCCTCTCACTATCATGTCTCTCTTCCTTTACTTTCCCATTTCTAATAGCGTACAAATATTCTTTCACATTCTCTATCTTTAAAAAAATATATAAAAGTTCTAATTACTCCTTTGATCCCATACCCCTCTCTTGCTTTCCATTTCTCTGCTCCTTTTCTTGTTAAAACCTTTCAAAAGAGTTGTTCTGGACCTACTTAGTCTGCCTCCTGATACTTCCATTCTACTGAAATTGCTGCTCTCGTGGTTATATCTACCCCCAAGTTTTCAGACCTAATAGGCACTTTCCTCTCCCAATTGTATTAATCTCTTAAAGGAGTTGATAACATTTGTCCACTTCCTCATTCTAGAAGTTTTTTGCCTACATGGCTTTTGTGACTTAATATCCATGTTTGCCCCCTCCCTCTTTGGCCAATGATTCTTAGTCTCCTTTGCTAACTCATTTATATCTCTTCATCCTCTCAATGATGGGGGTGCCAGACTATTTATGGCTTTTCTTCCCTATACTCAGTCCCTGGGTGATCTCATTCACTTTCATGATGCTATATAATGCCTGTAGTCTAAAGATTATCAAATATATGTCTCTTTCCTTTCAGTTTCATAGTCCAAGATCTAACCAACTGCTTGGCAGCCTCTCTTAGATATCTAATCATCATATCCCAAAATGTCCCTTATATATTAAAAAAGAGAACTCTTGTTTTATTTTTCTTTATTAAATATATTACTTATTTAGTCTTTTCTGCTTCAGCAAAGAACCTCATTGTCTTCCCTAATGCTCCTATACCTAGGAGTCATTCTTCTTTTTTTTTCAATTAAAGTTTGAATTGGGGTGACAATTGTTAGTAAAGTTCCATAGCTTTCAGGTGGACAATTCTATAATACATCATCTATATATCACATTGTGTGTTCATCACCCAGGGTCAGTTCTCCTTCCATCACCATATATTTGATCCCTTTTCCCCTTATCTACTACCTTCCTCCCTCCTTACCCTCTGGTAACCACTAAATTATTGTCTGTGTCTGTGAGTTTTTGTTTCATCATTTGTTTGTCTTGTTCCTTTGTTCTTTTTAGTTTTATATACCATGTATCAGTGAAATCATATGGTTCTTTACTTTTTCTGTCTGACTTATTTCGTTTAGTATAATGATCTCAAGATCCATCCATGTTGTCACAAATGGTACTGTTCATCTTTTCTTATGGCAAAATAGTATTCCATTGTGTATATATATTACAACTTCTTTATCCATTCATTTATAGAGGGACACTTTGTTCCCAAGTCTTGGCCACCATGAATAAAAGCTTCAATGAATATCGGAGCGCATATATATTTACAGATAAATGTTTTCAGATTTTTTTGGTAGATATCCAAGAGAGGATTGCTCGATTGTATGGTAATTCTATTCTTAATCTTTTGAGGAACCTCCACACTGCCTTCCATAGTGGCTGTACCAATCTGCCTTCCCACCAACAGTGTATAAGGGTTCCTTTTTCTCTACAACTCTGCAATACTTGTTATTATTTGTCTTGTTGATGATAGCCATTCTAACTGGTGTGAGGTGAATTTGACTTCAAAGGCAAGGGAGTGAAAAACTAAAATAAATGAATGGGACTATATCAAGCTAAAAAGCTTCTGCATAGCAAAAGAAACCATCAACAACATAAAGAGACAACCAACCAAATGGGAGGAGATTTTTGCAAACAATGCCTCCCATAGGGGCTAATATCCAAAATGTATTAACTTATACAACTTAATAACATAAAAACAGACAATCAATTAAAAAATGGGCAGAAGACCTGAATAGACATTTCTACAAAGAGGACATACAGATGGCCAATAGACATATGAAAAAATGTTCAACATCACTAATCATCAGAGAAATGCAAATAAATGCCACAGAGATACCACCTAGGAGTCATTCTCAATTCCAACTTTTTCTTTTTAGCATTACCTAGTCAATTGACATGGCCAGTTGGTTTTACCTCTTAAATAGAGGTGGACTCAGTTTTACTTCAAAAAGGTCCGTCTTCACCTTTCTGGTTGAAATTACTATCTCTTCTCACTTGGACCAATGCAATAGAGTAATCCACATTCCACTAAACTTCTCACCCCAACATTTCACTTATCACAGCAGTCAGGATAACTTTAAAATGTCAGTATTGTTAACATTATTTCAGTATCCTGATAAAATGATGTAAAGTCTTTCCACTGTACACAGGCCTCTGCTGATCTCTGCTAATCTCTTGAACCTCATCTTTCACCGGGTTCCTTGTTTACCACCTTTACCTTTGCTGGTCTCCTAGAGAAAGGCTTAGCTCTTTCCTGCAGTGGGCCCTTTGAATTTGCACTTCCTGCTTTCTGAAACATTTCCCCACCCCAAATTTTCTATGGCTGCCCCTTCTCATGTCAAGTTATAGCTTACTTCCTCAGTGAAGTCGTCTATGACTTACCTATCTAAATTGGAAACTTGCCAAATAATTCTTTATAAAATACATATTTTATCTCCCATAACAGTGCTGAATTGAATTTTATGCTTATTTCTTTATTTCTTGCTTTACTTATGTTTTCCCTTACTGGAATGTAATCATCTTCATGGCAAGGACCTTGGCTGTCTTATAATTGTGTACTGAGGACTTTCTGATGTGTTTATAAAAATATATTAATTCACAAACCTACAACTTCAGAGAGCTACTAATATTAGCAGAATTTTATACTTAAGAGAAGGAAATCTTAGGGGACAATGAACAGCTTGCCAGAGATCATATAGCTAGACATAGCACCCTTGGGGCTCAAAATGAGGCATGTCTGATGCTAAATTTTATGATCTTAATTTCATGATTTATTGCCTGCTAGTCTCCTGATTTTCAGGCTTTTGATATATTTAAAGCCTTGTTCATCCCTTGGACCTGATATTTGATGCTTTTTCAATAGTCTGACTTCTGGCTCTCCAGATAATTATGATGAGGAGCTTCCTGTAGTCGTGTTTCTTCTGCCATCCTTGGTCAAATATCCCCCTCGTGTTAAAAATTCCATTCTGTCTCTGGACCTCCCACCTTGCACCACAAGACCTCGAAACACTCTTCCCTCTACTTTGCAGAAAACTGTATCCGTGGGCAGGTCACCTTTCTGGGCTCGGATTTTACAAATAAGGGGTTTGGATTGATCTTAACATTCTCTTTCAGATTTAAAAGTTCAGCAAACATATTGACAACTCATGTTTCTTTATCCTTTCATTGGGATTTTTTATGTTATCAATATTTTAACTTAAGCCATTTAATTTTCGTAGTACAAAAATATATTGATACTACAAAGAGTTGGGAGATTTTCCCAACGTGGGGAACGTTTCCCCACGTCTGAGGAACGTTAGTTAGGTTAATTCACGGCTTCTTCATCAGCTAATAGAGAGCAATTCAATTTCCTTAGAGTAATATTGTAGTCCACAACAAAATGTGTTTGATAACCCAGCAGATGGCTGCCTGTTTCAGAATAATCAATTATACAACACTTTTCTCTAATAAGTATTTACTGAATGTCTCCTCTGTGCCAGGATCTGTTAGGTGCTGGGGTCTGTGCTAAACTCTAGAGATGAGCAACACATAGACCCTGTCTGCAAGGAGCTCAAAATTTAGTGGGAGAGCCAGACAAACCTACAGATAAGTCTAACAAAAGTGACTGGTATAAGAGCTCAATCCAACAACAGGAAAAAGAGCGGTGGGAATATGGATGAAGACAACTATAATGAAATAACTGCTGCTTGTTCCAGGGAATTAATTCTCCTGCTTTAGAAAACAAACAGGGAGCACTTTTAAAGCTGGTCACAATCCAACAGTAGGAAAAGGGACCAAGAAATAGAGAGGTCCTCCTCTGCCATCTGTCTGATTCCTAGTGCCGCCTTTAAGAGATTTCTCTTGTTTCTAAGCTGCCTTTCTGATCAAGCCTCAGCCTTGCTATCACCAGCAGGCAAGCAATCTGCTGTTCATCCCTGAAGCTCCAGGGACCTGCCTTCTGCCTGGACTATTTCTGGGCTGCCAAGCTGGCAGGCACTTGGCTTGTGGGCACGTGGTTCAGTGCTGCCTTCTTAGCAGGGTGGCCCAGGGGATGATGCTTGGGGAGCAGAGTGGAGGGGAAGCTTCAGTGACAAATGCAGCCAAGAAGTCACTCCAAAAGGTATAATTAATCTTTAGCTGAGGAATGAGGCTGGCCTGCCATTCCAGGATGTTTTGTTTAAGGTTTGTACCTCGCCAGGATCCCCATACACGCAGGAGACAGGCTACAGGAGGACCAGTGATGTGTTGTCAGTACTGTGGAGCCCTCAGAAAAGACAGAAGAATAAAAGCACTGTGTGTACTTTTAAAATGTCCCTTATACTCTACTCTTTTCATAAGAACTAGTCCTTGTCTAATGTGTTACGCTTTATAAAGTGTAAAGTGACATTCCTAAGAGGAAGGAAGTCTGATGACTGCCATTTTATGAGGGAGGAAACTGAGGCTAGGAGAGGTTCAGCAACTTTTCTGAAGGTCACACAAGAGTCATGAAGCAGAGCCAAGATGTGCTCACAGGCTTTCTCACTCCGGGTGTCATGGTTCCACGACTTGAAGACTTAATCTTCCACACTTAGAATCTTAGGAACTAGTCTGTGAGCCCCTCCGGAGTGGGTGTCCCATGGTACCGGCCCCATCTCCAGTTCTCTTAGCTCCTGAATCAGTGCCTGAGGCTGATTAAAAGCCCCACCCGTCAGAGGAGGGTTTAAGAATCAGTAAAACTGCCGGCTTAAAACTTTTGGACAGTCCTGAATGGCAAACTTCCCCACCTCTAAATTTTTTGTTCACGTTTACATTCCCTGCCTCCTGCTATTCCCCTCACCCCCACCCCCCAGTTTGAACTTACTAAGTTTTTACCAACGTTTTTTCTGCCTGGCGGACTGGCCTCCTGTGGCAGTGACTAGCCCTCAAAATAGCTACCCCTGTGGCAGCTCCTGTTCCTCTGTTCTCTGTTGGGGGAAGTGTTTTTTCTCTTTCATATATGTATGAAAAGACAGGAAAAAACTGTATTAAAATTGTAATAATATATACTGAAAAACAAAAGATGAACACAAGTCACGTTTGACTTCTGCAATTACAAGAGGTGCCTAAAAATGGTTACTATCAGCGTCCAGACACTTCTGATTACGGCGAACTACTGCTTGAGCAACGTTGACCAAGTGTCCACTTGTATACATCTCTTGGCAACCCTGGTGTGCGTATGTGTGTATATATATACATACATACACACATACGCACACACTCATAAGCACTCAAATGTTAACTGTTTTTAGTATTTAATAGTGCTTTAAACTATTGCCTATTTCCTGAAGTTTCTTTTAACCTCACACTCTGTGCCTTTCTTGTTTTGTTTTTTTTCCCTAGGAATTGAATGTCTTTGCCACTAAACTTCACAAGTCAAAATCCTAGTTATTCTTCATAAAGCCACCAGTCATAAGGGTGTTCCAAACATTCACTGAACATTTCACAAGCATTCATTGAATATCCATCCCATGCCAGGCATGGGGATAGGTGCTGCAGATCCTGCCTTGAAGAAGACTGTTCTAGTGGTCCTTGCTTCATTGGTGCTCTTCTCTTGGCTCCCACATACCCTAGACTATTAAACCACTATTACTCCCAGATTACATTTTATTTTATGTTACTTAGTTATTTACACATCCGGACTGCTTCATGGGTGTTGTAGAGTTAGGTTGGTTTCAAGTTTCTAAATTTTCTGTCTTTAGCACGTCCCAAATCTGATCTTCTTAGAAAAAGAGAATAAACAAAACTCCATCCTATTCTTTGTGTTAGGGTGATTACTCCTCAACCCTCTGTCTTTGCCAAAAGGTTTTTTATTTGTTTGTTTTTTACAGACTTGAGACAAGCTTAGCCTCCCTAGTCAGACCTTAATCTGAATAGCAGAGAAAAATAGTTTTAACTATGAATTGGACTTATTTGTCAGTTACCTATTAATCATAACAAAAAAGCATGATTAAGCTGTCACTAAGAAACCCTCTAAAGCCTGTAGTTGTGGCAATACATTGTACTGTCATTTCTTCAAAAAAACATTATCCAGAGTATTGTAAGTTCCAGAAAGGACCTTGGAGCTTTAGATCAATGCATTCGTTTAACAGATAAGAATACTGAGAAACAAAAAGTTAGGGACTCTGAAGCCATGAACAAAAGATTAAATAAAAAGGAACATATAAAATCGATTAACTTCTGAATAGTGAGCAGCATACCATTAAAACTTTAAAAGATAATTAACACTGCAGAAAATATTTGTAATGTTTATGACAAAAAGGGCCAATTTAAAAGTATAAAGAGCCTATGTGGTTTAGTAATAAAAAGATAAATAAACCAAATATAAAATAAGCAAAGAATATAAAGATGTTTTAGAAAAAAATATATAATTAATCTATAACATGCCTAGAAAATAGAGAAATTCAAATGAATATTTTTCTACTTGTAAGAGTAGCAAAGGTTAATAAGGTTTATCACACCTAGTACAGGGTGGCAGACACACTTTTATTCTCTATTTGTGAGATTGTAGCTGGCAGGGTCTTTTTTGGAAGGCCATTTGGAAATTCTAACAATTTTAAACATAATAAAGTATAATAAACACCTTTCAATTCCAGTATTAAGAATTTGTTATTTAGCTATATTCAAAATCAAAATTTTTGCTAAATTATATATATAATATATATTACATATTATATGTAATATATACATATTTATATTATATGTAACATACATATTATATGTATATATATACATATTATATATATGTGTATATATAATATGTATATATATACATATTATATATATGTGTATATATACATATATATGTATATAAATTATAATGAAATTAGTGCTGACCTTGTGGAGACCCTAAAATCTGTCTTAAAGTCTGTGTTTCAGAATATGAAAGAGATAATAAATGACAAAAGGACAAAACTTGGAAAGTGCATTTTATTTGACCTGGTTTATAATACATAAGTTTGAAAAAAGTTATGATATTTGTTAAAAAATATTAGCAAAGTGTTCTCAGTTTTGATGGCCTTATTTCCTTGATTTATTGCTTATTTCATTTGCCTGCAATATAAAGGATTATTTTTACTTTTAGATAGCAGAGATTCTGTGTGTAACCAGAGTAATTCCTGTAATTGATATTAACTTTGTTATATTCTTGATGATTTAAGAAAGGAAGAAAAAAAAGAACAAAGTTTTCTCATCTCCACTTACAAAAGAACTAAGATTCTTTACAATCTTGTTATCTTCTTTTTTATTTTAACATGTTTTCTAGACACTTAGATTAAATATAGAACCAAATATTGTTTCTCAGGCACCCATAATCATATCTTAGTCAAGTGTCCAAGTCTCTTCTGACAACTTCTTTGATTTTGCCGTGCCCAAATCAGATCCTAAATAAATAAAATGTTAAATAAATCTTTTAGAATATCTTTTATACCTAAAAATACCTTTGTGGTTTTCCTGAAGGGCTTCTGGAAAATCACAAAGACTTGTTCTTTTCACTTTACAAAAAGAGAGATTGCTAGAAATAGTTAGGATTTTTTTGTTTTGTTTTGTTATTATTGATGAGTTATATTGGAAAAGTACTCGAACAGGGGGAGATATTTAGCCTTCCCTAGGTTAAATTTGTATAACTAAGTGTCATTAATATAAGTATTTTAGAATTTATATTCTTTATGGGACGTTCCTAGAGATTCATCAGTGCTCTCATTATCCATTTTATGTTTGAATTTATCAGAGTCCTGATGGTGCTTTGCCTGAAATCAGGCACATCAGTATAGTGTTATCAGTCATAATTCAGTATTTAAAATGTTAAAGTAGGCCACAGCCTTGATTGTGTTATATTTGTTTCTTTGTTTTTTAGAGAAGTTTTAGCTTTACAACAAAATTGAAAGAAAGGTACAGAGATTTCCCATATATCCCTTACCCCCACATACACCCTCTCCCCTATTATCAACATTCCCCACTAGAGTGCACATTGTTACAATTGAGGAACCTACAGCAATACGATATGATCACCCAGAGTCCATAGTTTGTATTAGGGTTCACTTTTGGTGGTGTACATTCTGTGGGTTTAGACAAATGTATAAATGACTTATACCCCTCATTATAATACCATCCAGAGTATTTTCACTGCTCTAAAAATCCTCTGTGCTCCACCTATTTATCTCCCCGACTCCCACCCTTGGCAACCACTGATCATTTTGTAGTCTCCATAGTTTTGCCTTTTCTAGAATGTCATACAGTTGGAATCTTTGAAATCTTATAGTATATAAGATTGTTTTTCAGATTGGCTTCTTTTACTTAGTAATGTACATTTAAGTTTCCTCCATGTCATTTTCTGGCTTGATAGCTTTTTTTTTTTTTTTTCTTTTTCTTCTTTTTTTTAGTGCTGAATAATATTTCACTGTCTGGATGTACCACAGTTCATTTATCCATACACACACGGAAGGACATTTTGCTTGCCTCCAAGCTTTGGCAAATATGAATAAAGTTGCTAAAAACATTCATGTGCAGGTTTTTTTGTGTAGACATACATTTTCAGCTCCTTTGGATACATACCAAGAACAATTGCTGGATCTTTTGGTAAAGAGCATGTTTAGTTTTTTAAGAAGCTGCCTAACTATCTTCTGAAGTGGCTACACCTTTTTGCATTCCCACCAGCAATGAATGAGATTCATGTCATTCCACATCCTGGCCAGAATTTCGTGTTGTTAGTGTTTCAGATTTTGGCCATTTTAATAGGTTTTTAGTGAGTAGTATCTTATTTTAATTTGCATTTCCTTGATGACATAAAATGTGGAATATCTTTCCATGTGCTTATTTGCCATTGCATGTCTTCTTTGATGAGGTGTCAAAGAATTTTATCCATTTTTTAATCTGATTTATTTTCTTATTGTTGAATTTTAAGAGTTGTTTGTATATTTCGTATAAAAATCCTTTATTAGATGTTTGTTTTGCAAAAATCTTTTCACAGTCTGTGGCTTGTCTTGTCATTGTCTTAACATACAATGGAATTCTATAAAGCTTTTAAAAAGAGAAGGATAGATCTGCATGCATTGGTGTGGAAATATACCTGAGATAGATTATTAAATAGGAAAAATAGTACAGAATCATGTGCAAATATAATTCTTTAGTGTATAAAAGACAGATATTATGCCTTTATCCCCTGGAAACACAAGAACAGAATGGCAAAGTGAGACTTCTCTTATTTTGTTAATTTGTCCCTTTCTATATTTTTCCAAATTTTCTAAGGTTTTTCTAGATGGTAGAATAGGTTTTAGGAAGTTTTCCCCAATTTTTAAAAAAGGAAAAAAAAATTGTATTAAAATGATGCTGATGGTAACCACTTTGAGCACCTCTTGTAATTGCAGAAGTCAAATGTGACTTGTATTCATCTTTTGGGATATTATATTATATTAATATTTATATTATATTATATTATAAAAGATATTATAATGTTATAGGAATTAAGTAATATCCCAAGTCAACTTTTATTCAGAAATCAATTTTAAAAATAAGTGTTTAAGAAAGTGTATGAACACCAAAATTATCACAGCAATATAATATCTTAACCACCAATACCCATATATATGGAAGGGAGGAAGAGGATCTTACCAGAAAAGACAGATTGAACTCTTTTTTACGGAGTCCTTTTTGTATTGTATTGTCCTTGTGAATTTTTGGCATTTTGTGATCTTTACTACCATTGCAATAACTTTAAAGAATTCTAGACTTCCCAGACACCTTGATGCCCTCTAGACTACGAATCAGCAATCTCTGGCTTATAGGCCAGGTCTGTCTCCTACCTTCATTGTAACTAAGGTTCTATTGGAACACAACCACATTCATTTATATATTGTCTGTGGCTGCTTTCACACTATAATAGCAGAGTTCAGTAGTTGTGACCAAGACCATACGGCCTACAGAGCGCAAAATACTTAGTTTGCAGTCTATTAGAAAAAAAGAGTGTGCTGACCAGTGCCAAACCACAGAATTCCTTATCTATACCAGATAAGAGAAAAAAATTGGTCTTTAGCAAGCCCACCTATAACTGTATTTATAAAAAATGCTATAATTGAATGCAATATCTGGAGGCATGTTTGTTTAACAGAGATAAAGCCATTATGCAGATGTGTGGATTTTAGATGCCAATCTGCCCTGCCACCTTTGAAAATTCAAAATGTCTCCCCACTTAGAATTGTCTCCTAAACCTACTTTAATATCAGACAGCTGTATAATTATTACAATAACTAAAGCATTATCAGCAAATGGCAAAGTATTTCTCATTCAGCCCACACAGCCAAGCTGACGAAGATTCTGAGGATGGAGAGGGAAGAATCATGATTATGAACAAGGATAGAGAAGTGTGGATTATCATAGAATACTGTGGCACCTGAGCTGTCCTCTCAAATCTCTTCTTACCGAGACTCATTTCTTCAATGAGATGGTCTATTCACTGCCATTCAATTACCGACAAATGTATTTATTGGGCACCTACTATGTGCTGAGTATATTTGCCTGAATATTTCACATTCATTCCTGCCTCTATGCAATGCTTAGCTTTGGAAAACCATTTTCCAACTCTGGGACATATTTTCTTTGACGTATCTAATTTCTATACAATTTTCAAGACTAGTTTCAATTTTATCTCCTCCACGAAGTATGCCGAGACCATGCCTGTCTATAACTATCTCTCCCATCCAGGGTGTATTAGAGACAGTGCATACTGACCAGTGAGACCTAATATATACATCTTTTCCCAACTTTCCTTCAGTATATATTGAGTATTACAATTTTAATACAGTTTTTTTCCTTTCTTAAAATGTGTATATAGTTTTTTTGGCACTGATGTGTTTGCATGTATGTGTGTATAAAAGAAAACAAACACCTAAAATATTTTAATTTAATCTTTAAAGTTTTTCAAGGAAGACAAGAACATATCAGGTCCTTCAAATATGATCCTTTCTTTCCCATTACTTGCGTATTGATTGGTGCCTGTTCTCCAGCTTGGCTATAACAAAGTTTCTTCAACTTGCTATTCTCTGATTTATCTATTTTGTTGCCGAAGTATGACATATGCTTTCTTACCTTCCTTGTCATATCTGTAATTTCTCATCTTCAAGAATCAATCTAAGTGTAGCCTTTTCTAGAAAGAATTTAATTTTCAAGGCAGAGTTAAGTTCTTCTCTTTCTGGATTCATATATCTCTACTTCTTTTACAGGCTGGACCTCATGCTTCTTTTAAGGACTGAGCTCATATACCATCCATTATAGGTAGCTTTCCATGATATTTTTTTTTTCTGTCTTTTTGAATGACTGGAATCATTTGGAGTTCAGCTCTTTTTATTCATCTCAATAAATAAAAAGTCATAGTATCTCACATGGGATCTAGATATAGTAAAAGCTTAAAATGTTTGATGAATGAATTAATTTTTAATGAAAGTGATTTATCCTTAATCAAAGAGCAGTCTGGACTCATATTGCATCTCATCAAGGAATTGTTCACAGTGGTTACGGACATGATTCTATAGTAAGACTGTATTGTTTAACTCTCAACTCTGTTTTTTACTATAATTTGGACCAATTGTTGAATTTCTCCATCTCTCTTGTTTTGATCTATAAAGTAGGGATAATAAATACTAGAACCTACATTATAGAATTGTTGGTATAGATTAAATGAAACAAAATTTGTAAACCTTTAGAATAGAGCCTAGAACATAGTAAAAAAATAAATGTGTATTGTATTTTAAAATTATTATATTAGATCCATTCTCTGATTTTTTTAAGTGATAAAGAGAATTGGAATTAGCTTATGTTTATTTTTGTTGTTGATGTTTGTTTTGTTTATTAGCACATTAAGCTTATGTCTTTATTTGCCCAACACTAGTACCTTTTAATGGCAGACTACTCGGCCACTGGAATTTTATTACTTTCTCTGCATATGAGATTTGAGGCTATTTCTTTGTTTTAGATGCCAAGCTTCCACTTTCTTCTTTAATTCATACTTCCAGTTTGTGATTGGTGTGAATAGTGGTGCGCTGTCCATGTCTGTGGTGTGAGATAGGAGTTACGCTCCTCATCCTTGAATATCCATCCTTGTCTTGTAGATCTTCTCTTTTTAAGGACTGAGCTCATATACCATCCATTATAGGTAGCTTTCCAAGAATGTCTTTCACAATTGTGCAGAAATCACAATGTAGTATAGTTGTTTACTTGTCTGTATTTACCACTAGACTATGCTTTTTCAGTGATTCTGTCTCATTATTCTTTTCTCAGTGCCTAGAACTATGTCTGAAGGTCTAAAGACATAGTAAAATCTTAAAACATGCTCATAGCATTAAACGCATGTCACATTTTGCTGTTCAAGACTTGCAAAATAATTTATTCAATTAAAATGGCTTCTCTATAGAGTTCCTTTTGTATTTTCTAGCTGTATTAAATTTAACTTGCTAAGGTTTTTAAAAATTACTAACTTGATAAAAATTAATTATACATCTATTAATTACATGTTAGACAAAACACTGAGAAAAACAAATATAAAAGGCATGGGCCCTGCCATTAAGTAGCTTACAGATTAGTGGGAGAGACAAAGCACAAATGAGCAACATAATCAATAAGAAAGATAGAAATGATGTGCCCAAAATAAAGTGTAGAGAGAAAATGTGTGAGAGGTGGGAATAGTGGTGTGCTGTCCATTATTTTAACAACTAGTTCTCAGAATAAAAGCCCTGGTTTATAGCATTTGCCAATTTCATGGTGTAAATACTCCCACTTTAGCTGATTTCAAGCTACAGCTTGAGGTCACTGAAGGAAAGTTGGGAAAAGATGTATATATTAGGTCTCACTAGTCAGTATGCACTGTCTCTAATACACCCTGGATGGGAGAGATAGTTATAGACAGGCATGGTCTCGTCATACTTCGTGGAGGAGATAAAATTGAAACTAGTCTTGAAAATTGTATAGAAATTAGATACGTCAAAGAAAATATGTTCCAGAGTTGGAAAATGGTTTTCCAAGCTAAGCATTGCATAGAGGCAGGAATGAATGTGAAATATTCAGGCAAATATACTCAGCACATAGTAGGTGCCCAATAAATACATTTGTCGGTAATTGAATGGCAGTGAATAGACCATCTCATTGAAGAAATGAGTCTCGGTAAGAAGAGATTTGAGAGGACAGCTCAGGTGCCACAGTATTCTATGATAATCCACACTTCTCTATCCTTGTTCATAATCATGATTCTTCCCTCTCCATCCTCAGAATCTTCGTCAGCTTGGCTGTGTGGGCTGAATGAGAAATACTTTGCCATTTGCTGATAATGCTTTAGTTATTGTAATAATTATACAGCTGTCTGATATTAAAGTAGGTTTAGGAGACAATTCTAAGTGGGGAGACATTTTGAATTTTCAAAGGTGGCAGGGCAGATTGGCATCTAAAATCCACACATCTGCATAATGGCTTTATCTCTGTTAAACAAACATGCCTCCAGATATTGCATTCAATTATAGCATTTTTTATAAATACAGTTATAGGTGGGCTAGCTAAAGACCAATTTTTTTCTCTTATCTGGTATAGATAAGGAATTCTGTGGTTTGGCACTGGTCAGCACACTCTTTTTTTCTAATAGACTGCAAACTAAGTATTTTCCGCTCTGTAGGCCGTATGGTCTTGGTCACAACTACTGAACTCTGCTATTATAGTGTGAAAGCAGCCACAGACAATATATAAATGAATGTGGTTGTGTTCCAATAGAACCTTAGTTACAATGAAGGTAGGACACAGACCTGGCCTATAAGCCAGAGATTGCTGATTCGTAGTCTAGAGGGCATCAAGGTGTCTGGGAAGTCTAGAATTCTTTAAAGTTATTGCAATGGTAGTAAAGATCACAAAATGCCAAAAATTCACAAGGACAATACAATACAAAAAGGACTCCGTAAAAAAGAGTTCAATCTGTCTTTTCTGGTAAGATCCTCTTCCTCCCTTCCATATATATGGGTATTGGTGGTTAAGATATTATATTGCTGTGATAATTTTGGTGTTCATACACTTTCTTAAACACTTATTTTTAAAATTGATTTCTGAATAAAAGTTGACTTGGGATATTACTTAATTCCTATAACATTAGCGTTACCATGAAGGCAACAAAAATCTGTCTAATAATCATCTAGACTAATGGTCACTTTCTTATTTGATACTATGTCCACGTTCTTGGGAACATGAATGAGGTGGAGATGATGATAAGATGAGAAAAACATCTAATATGCAGTTTCAGTTTCCTTATCTTTAAAACAGGAAAAATAGAACCTGTTATATTTTCCAAAGAGAAAGACAGTATTATTTAATAGCAGTTATAAATCTGTGCCCTTTATTCATTAGCTGTCGTGAGAAAATTACCTTATAGGGGTCAAAAAAAGATCCCTACATTCATCTGTCATGATTCAATGCTTTATTTCCTCCTCTCTTGAAGAATTCCAGAAACAGACAGGTGACCTTCCTCCATGTACTTTTTTTTCTGCTATCCTATTGTCATCTATGATTAAGTCCCAAATCTATATGGTTAAGACATTGCACATGTAATGGAAGAGGATTACTAAGGGGGAAAAAAGCCCTCAGAGAATTAGATCACATTAAACAGGATGGTTGGGCCATTAGTTTGCTTCTGGTCTGGAGAACTACTCATATAATGGTCAGGTATGATTGAGATCAAAGACTGTATCTGTTACTATCTGAGGGTCTGAGGTTGGAAAAGAAGAAATAACAATAACATTGCCAAAGAAAACTATGTATATTAATAAGAGATGTGTCATAATAGGGCCCTGCCCAGATGGCCTGACATCCCTTACACCAGCTCTGTGTGCCCACCTCCCTGATTCTACATCCTACTCTTAACCACATGCTGCTGCAACCTTCAGAAGACTTCCCTTGGGAACTGGAGGCACATTGTCTGTAATCACTAGTCCTGGGAGCTTCACAACTCCTCCCTCAGTGCAAACTGTAGCCAATGGCTGTTTAATATGGGAGTCCAGCAATTCAGGCAGGATAAACTGAGGTGTACTTTACACTTTCAAGATCTGGCTGACTGCCAACTGAAATTGGAAAAAAGAAAAAGAGAGAGAGAGAGAGAGAGAGAGAGAGAGAGAGAGAGAGAAGGAGAGAGGAGAGAGAGAGAGAAGAGAGAGAGAGAGAGAGAGAGAGAGAGAGAGAGAGATCTGGCCAAGCCTCGGACTTCAACTGAAATTGTGCTCTTATTTGGCTTCTTCCTCCTTCTTATCCTGCTCTACCCATTCTCTTACTGATTTGGCTTTCCTAAGACACTTCAATAAAACATTTGCATCCAATTCCTTAGTTTAGGGTCTGGAGAACCTGATCTGAGATGATAGACCATTGTAATTCCTTAACACCAATAAACACATAATTTATAAAGAAATGTCCACCAACCTGTCAACAAATGCATGGTGAAGAAGAAAAATGGGATCGTTGGCAGATCCCTGTACCTGAGACATCGTTCCGTTCATATAGATGTGCAAGGCATTGTGCATACTGCTTTGAGAGGCATCTGCTATTCCAGTGAGTGGACTGGCAAATCCTGTTGGCAAAAGGAAAATTGAAAAAAAAAAAATTAGTTTGCTTTCGTGATTGAAAATTCTAAGTGACTATCTCATTTGGTTTATAACTACTATTGAAAGCCTAATTCAAAGTAATGAAATCAATGATAAAATCCATTCTATATTGGGATGCCCAGTGAATATTTTATAAATCTGAGGAATTTAGTGGTGTTAATCTGGGTACCCTGGACTGATTCATCAATGGAATAGGCTGAACCAGTCTGTGTGTCCTCCCTCCTGTTGCTTCTGCCTATTATTTCTCCTTTAGATATTGAAAAGTAGTGAGACTTTTTTTTATAATAATCAGCATAGTCACTGTCACTTCAATCAGTAACAACACTTAAGAGCAGATCTTTCTAACCTGTTATGTGTCTCTATGCTTTCCGGTTCTAGTGGTTACTTTTAATTACTTTTCATTTTGGTTTCTGGTTCCAACGAAAGCATAAGATGTGTGACCTTTCACATTACTATTCATCTTCAACAGTCCAGGGGACTGCCATCATGGTTTTAATTTTGCAAAACATTCATTTCAAAGTTAATCAGAACTCCATTAAATGGTTCTATTCATTGCATCAGGAATACCAGTAGTGGGAATAATAATTATAAGAGTTATTATTTTCTGAATGTTAATTGAGTTAAATGCTTTTTGTGATGTATGTTTACCAATCTACAGGAACTCTGTCAGTTAGAAATTATTATCCTCATTGAAAAGAAGGAAAAACTGAGGTTCAGAGAAATTTGGTGTTTCCCAACGCCACAGAGGTAGTGGTAGAGTTGTGATTTTAGCCCTTATCAATTACGTTTCACGATCTGAGCTCTTGGTATTTTGTGTTCTCTCTCACACACTCTCTGGGAAGAGGTGGAGTAAGATATCATTCAAGTCCATTTAGGCAAAACAGAAAACATAAGCAGGACTCATTCAGAACCAGACAAAGAAGTCAGAGTAACGAAGTTAAGTTCCAAGCAGGAACCAAGTTGGAGGAATATGGCTGTGGGGACAGAGTCCCAGAGAGCAGTTGCCAGGCTCTTGGCCTCACGTGGAAAGGTGCTGGCTCGGGTAGTAGATGGCCGTCAGCTGTGGCTAGTTGGCCGTCAGCTGTTACCAGTTAGCCATTGGCCACTGATATAACTGCCCTGGCTGCGTTGGTTGGAGAGGAAGTCGGGTGGAGTCGGCCGTTTGTTAGACAGAGAAGCGGATGGCAGGTTACAGGTCGTGTGATTCCAGCCTCCAGTGAGACTATAGTGGTATGACTCCCCTACCTATGGCTCCGTGGGTGTTCCTTTTTGACCTAGCCACATCCTGCGTTCTTATGTGGGGAGCGGGAGCAGAGACCCCGCAGGCCACCTTGCACGACAAATGGCGGAATGAGCAGGGTCTCTCTCCCGCACGACAATGGCCAAGGACATATTACTGAATTTCAGAATTTAGAGATACCAAGCAAGCAGCAAATGTGAGTAAGATAATATACTACAACTACTACTACTACTAATAATAATAATTATAGACACAGTGAATGCACTACGATTTGGGCAGGGGAGTTCTAACTGTATTTTATGCAATTAGGATTATTGTATGATCAATGTCTTCATTTTTAAAGGTATAATTCTTGACTTTTACATTTGATGCTTTGCGGCTCACAGTATTTCTGCTCCCTCAGCTGGTGATTTATTCCCTTTTTTTGAGCTTTTTGTACTCTTTCTAAGAGACCATACCAAGCCCTGTTGCCTCTGGAAGCTTAGCCTAAAAACAAGCACTTCCCTCCCATCCAATGATTATTACAATATTATTGACTATATTCTTATGCTGTACTTTACATCCCCATGACTGTTTTTGTAACTGGCAATTTGTACATCTTAATCCCTTCCCCTTTTTCACCCTTCTCCCCAATCCCCCTCCCATCTGGTAACCATCAAGTAATAACTTATTAAAACACATAGACATATAAAATATTTTACAAAACAATTATTAAATATAAAAAGGAAAATTTTATTAAAACTTGTTTCTTAATATTAATGAAAGATTGTTAATTAAAAATTAATTTGGAGACCCATGGATGAATATTATCCATATCTAGAAAGGATCAATTTCAGCATAAATTCTATTCTAAATTTTTAAAAAGAAATCTAAGTCCTGAGAAAATGTTTTCATATATGACTAGATGGGAAATGAAAATATCTTTATAGTAATTTCACTTAATTATTTGAACTCCTTTTTAGTTGTAATGCCAAAAAAACATACTGATCCATCATCAAAACGATCTGATCCATCAGCTGACAACTCAATCAAGAATTCTTTCATGGCAGCAATGCAAACAATTATGAATCTGTTTACAAACCACTTGACTTGCAAGACTTTTGCTACCTAGTCATTAAACTCATTCCGTTTAGCAACACTGGCAGCAATATTTTGAATCCTCTCTTGTTTGGCACATTGTTTAGTTTTTAGCCTTTCTGGGAATGCACTGTGTTGAGAATGGGTTCAGGATAGGGTGAGACGAACTCTTTTCTTCTGAAAAGTCAGAAAAGGGAGATTGTGAAAGGGGAGGTCTTAAAGGAGAACTTTCAGGAAGCTTCTCACTCAAATTCATTTAGAAAGTATACTTGGGAGGAGGACCTGGAAATAAATTTCATTAAAATCCTCTGTGCCATGTCCCCTTTAGAAAATCCTAGTGAACCTGCAGTAGTGTGTTTATCCCAGTCTGAAGATACTGCTGTAGAGGAAAAACTTACAGCTAAGCAGAACGGGGTTTAAATTCTATGTTACTTACAAAAAATATGTCCTTTGTCAAGTTAGTTATTGTTGTTGAGCCACAGTCTCTTCATGGATAAGAGAATACTTAATGTCTAATAAATAATTAATGGATAATTAATGACGAGGATGAATTTTGATAGCAGGTGTGAAGCACCTACTATAGAATTTCATGCAAAATGAATGGAACGGTGGTAGCTGTCGTTTCTCAAAGCTCATTGCATTTGATAAATGGGTGCTCATCATGAGAACTGCTAACCAAGACTAGCAGAAAGGACTCTTTTACCACAACTCCCACCATCGGGACCATCCAGCGTCAGACACCTCTTCCTTCCTGAACTCCATTTCTCTACATTAATCTGCTTGCTGCTTGCCTTCATCCAACACTAAGTGATCCTCGGAAGTAGGATTGCCATTGTAAGATAAGAGTGTTTTCAGCAAGGCTAGTTCTTCTTAACTTCTTTTGCTAACTTGCCCCATGTTGCATCTAGGAAGCACCAGTGTTATAAAGGAAAGACATCTGAATAGAATTTTTCTCAGAATACACTGTGATATGTGCTCAGAAATAGTTCAAAAAAACAGGTTCAGCAAACAGCGAGCCCCTTTGTGGTAGGTACCAGACTGGTAATATAAGCAATATGATTATATTAAAAATTTTAAACGAACTACAAGTACCTCGTGTCTTCCAAGAGACTGGAAATGCCTCAGAAGTAGGGACCAAATATTTTGCTTTGATTTTCCACAGTGAAAAAACAGAGCCTTGCATATCTTTGCATTAAAAGAAAACCAAACAAAATACTTCTCAATCTTCCCTTACACAGCTCTATTATAGGGATTGGAAATAGGAGAGATACATTTCTCTCCATAAAATCTATAAGGGTCCTTCAAAGAGCTCTACTCTGCTACTTAATGAAATACAGACAATGTATGGATGTGAATAATATAAAAATATAAATAAATTATTTTCTATTTTACATCTTTACTCAATTTATTTTGGGGCTGGTAAATCACCTTGGAAAAGTAAGAAATGATTACACCAACATCAGTAGCTTCTCTTGCTGAGATTTTCATTCTCTTTTAGAAGAGCAAGTCAAAGAGGAAATTCTAGGCACCGAGTATGTAATAATAATTCATACAACAAAATATTCAAATATCTTTCATGTACGTGATCTCATTTGAATTCCAGAACTACTTGTGATATGAATATTGTCATTGTTCCAATTTTACAGATGAGAAAATTTAACTTTGTACAAGTTAAATAACACATCCAAATTCAAGCTAGTAATTGAGGGAAGCAAGAAATTGAATATAGCTCTGATTGATTTCAAAACCTGTGCTCTTTTTTGTACACTAGAGTGGAATTGTATCTGTACTAATTTGCTGACACACCTTAGGAACCTCTCTTTACTATGTACTGTGCAATGAATTTATTGACTTGCTATTTTCATCCATTAACAGAAAGGTGAAGAACGTGGTACTGCCTCACGCTTGTCCACAAATTCCCCATGGATGGAAAGTCTAATAAGCCAGCAGGGACCTTGTTAGCAGTCACAGATGCCAAAATGGCTCAAAGTTCTTGGTGAAGGGCAGTGACAGTTGCCCAAATTATTCTGTGTTATGCCTTCGAATCTGTGTGCTTCGTTCCTAAGGGAAATTAATAAACACAGTTTCAGGCTGATTACAACAGGAAACTTCAACTTGTCAATCTCTCTCTTTCTCTTTCATTTCTTTCCCAATAGTACTCTGGAGAGTTTTTGTGTTTGTTTGTTTGCTTTTTAATATTGATGCCTATCTCTGATTCCTGGAGATTCAGATTTAATTGGTATAGAGTGGGGTTCAGGCACTTGGAGTTTTAAAAATACCCCAGGTGATTCTAATGTGCAACCAGTGTTGAAATTCACCAATTTAGGCTAAATTGCTCTCCATCCTCTAAATATGAACTCATACTTTAAAAAATTTACCTCTGAATATATTATTTTCTTCACTTGAAATTTTCTCCTCCTATATTCTGACAGTCCAAAAATGCTTCTGCCTTTAAAATCCCACATCACATACTTCTGCCTTGAAATATGTCCATACTAGTCACTACTCCAACGTGTACCCTTAAAAATGATGTTTCAAATAATTGAGCAACACTATGTGGCAGGCGCTGGGTGGGCGTTTTCATATATCATCTTCTTTAATTCAGTACGCTCCTATCTAGCTAGGAAGCTGGGTTATAAATGATATACTTTATCTTTCCTGTTAGATTTTGAAATGTGAAGAAGTACATCGTTAAAACTTCAGAACAGAGTACATTTAATTTATTTGATTTAATTTTCAGTGCATCTCTAACCAATTTACCATTTCATAGTCTCAGAGATATAATTGGAGAAAAGAAACCAAAAAGAAGATAGAAAAATGTACATTAGTGCATCTGAAGATTGAAGACAAGTGACTGTTAGACCCCCTGACTATATTCCCCTTAATTTACTCTCCTAATGTGCGACTTAATTCAGAAACTATGAAGTGCATATCCTCACACGGTTACACACAATGATTTTAGGAGGTAATATTTGATGGCTGAATACTTTAAAAAGGCTTGTAATTTAACCTACTTGCAGCAGAAATATAATATTGCAGATCAAAAAAGATCTTGGATCTAAGCAAGTCCTTAGGTATAATGGAAGCATTAACTTCCCATCCAATTCAGGTTTTCTCAACTGAAGAACTAGCTCTGCGGCTATAAATTGCAATTAATTAGCATTTATGTTTACTAAGAAATACTTTTAATTTGACTCAGGGAATTCTTTCAACTACGGGAACAGAGCAATGAAGCAAATATAGTGGTGGGTGATTGTTTCTTACCGTATAATTGCATATTCGATGATAGCTAACGTTACAAATGCTCCACAAATTCTGTGGTTCTGAAAAATGTGGGCCCCGAGCCAGCAGCATCACCTGTAAACTTGTTAGAAATGCAAACACTCTACCAGTGTCTAGCTCTACCAGAAAACTACTGAATCACTGAATCAGAACGTCAGCAGGAATCACCATTTGTGTGGCAAGTCTTCCAGGTGATTCTAATACACACCGAGTTTGAGAACCACTGCTCTAATTATCTTCATTGTTCCCACAAAGACAGTGGTGAATCAGTCATAATTAGTCATGGTCCTCTCCATAAACTCAATAAAAAAGAGCAACAGAATTATTTCATGTGTTATCTTCAAATCGTTTATTATTTTAAACCTCGGATTAATTTCTGCTATTGGTAACCTCAGTGTTTTTTTTTTTTTTGTGTGTGTGTGTGTATGCTGTGTTTGTGCACCCACATGTGTAATCATTTTCTTTACATACATGTTATAAATACATACTGTATACATAATTACATTATACTCTGATTTTTCTTTTCAACATTTCATAGATCTTAGCTCCAGTTTATAAACATCTTATACATCAAGAGTAATTGTCCATTTCTTCATGTAAAAGTTGTCTGAAACTTGTTTTAAGGTAACATTTTATAATGGCTTTCTACATTCTAAGATTAGATTTGTGTGTTTGGGAAGCCTCAGGGACACTGACCCACACAGAAAAGTCATTTAGATCATTAACTCTGAAAGACTGAAAGAAGCAAAGATCTTTATAGACAAACGGTTATTTGAGCTGTATTCTTTTCCCTGTTCTTATGAACCTGGTATTTTTGGTGTATTTCATCGGGTATGTTAAACATTGATAACATATTAGTGCTAACTATTTTTGAAGCAAAGGTGGGGTAAGTAACCATCCTTGGCTCTGTTTGCCTCAGACTGTTCTGGTTTGGGCACTGAAAATCCTATGTTCTAGGTAGGGCAGCTTCATAACCATGCAACTGAGTGTTCCCACCCAGAACTACCCACTTTGTTTAATGTCCTGTTGCTGCTATCTTGAAATTCTTAGTAATTTTTGAACACGATGTTCAATGTTTTCATTTTGCATTGGGCCCTACAAGTTATGTAGCTTGTTCTGGTCCTGGGAAAACCCATAGTCTTGGGCAAAGGTGGTTAGTTACCCTGCAAATGTTCTATATAACAATCCCTTAATTGGCTTTATTCGATAGGGCATTTCTATAATATACAAGTCAATTACATTATTTAAATGTGTCCTACTATCTCATTTATGTCTTTGCTTTTTAATTAGGCAAGATAATTTAATGATATTTTCAATGCAAGTCACAGATTCCCTGCATATCTATAATTTTCCTTCATGAATATTATAACATTTGCATTACATTATAGTTCGCAAAACACTTTCAAGCACATTTTCTCATTTGACATTCCCACTAGTGTAATAGCAAAGATTAACCATGAAATCTCAGAGGAGAAATGTGGAGGGGTGTGGAGAATATTTTGATTTGTAGCATACGTCAGTTTCCAAGGTGTAAATATTCCCATGATTGTTAATTTCAAAGTCCCAACTTAATGTCATTGAGTAAAGAGTTGAGAAAAGATGCTGTCAGTTCTCACGGCAGATAGGAGTCAGGTCCAGTACACCACTGGATGTTCCTTATATAAAGGAGATAGAGTAAGTACCAACAGGCTCATATTGCACATGAAGACATTGAGATTGGGGAATCTAGAAGACGTATTAAAGGTCACATGTCTTCTGAATGGTTACTGCCAAAACTATATCCTCAGTCTTCTCTTTCCCCTATACTATTCTACTTTTATCTTTCATACCTATAAATTTGTATATAGGAATCACTGTTCTGAAAGTATAACAAGAGCATACATATGTCAAGGATAAAAAAATTAACATCAAAAAAAGTTAGTTGTAGGGAAACATAATTAACACTCTACTTATATTAGATGAAGAGTAATTATTTTTTAAATTAAATTTATTGATAGACATAGACAATAGTTTAGTGGTTATCAGGGGGTAAGGGAGGAGGAGGGTGATAGATGAGGGTAAACAGGATCAAATATATGGTGATAGACTCTGGGTGGTGAACATACAATATGATATATAGATGGTGTATAACAGAATTGTACACTTGAAACCTATGTAACTTTACTAACCATTGTCACCTCAATAAACTTTAAACAAATAAATAAAATAAATATATTGGGGTGACCTTGGTTAGTAAAATTATATAGGTTTCAAGTGTACATTTCTATAATACATCACTATATATTTGACCCATTTTTTCCTCTTCTACCATCCCCCAACCCTTTAAACTCTGGTAAACACTAAACTGTTGTCTGTGTCTGTGAGGTTTTTTTTCTTTGTTTACCTTGTTTGTTTCTTGCTTTCAGTTTTATGTCCCACATATAAGTGAAGTTATATGGTTCTCGACTTTGTCTGAATTATTTTGCTTAGCATGATCATCTCAAAATCCCTCCATGTTGTCACAAACAGCAGTATTTCATCTTTTCTTATGGCTAAGTAATATTCCATTGTAGATATGTACCACATCTTCCTTATCCAATCATCTATCAAAGACACTTTGGTTGTTTCCATGTCTTGGCCACCATGAATAATGCTGCAATAAACACCAGGGTACATATCTTTACAGATAAATGTTTTCAGATTTTTGTTTTGAGTAGATACTTAGAAGAGGGATTGCTGGGTCGTATGGTAATTGTATTCTTCATTTTTTGAGGAACTCCATACTGTTTTCAATAGTGGCTATACCAATTTACATTCCCGCAGCAGTGTATGAGAGTTCCTTTTTCTCCACATTTGTTATTACTTATTTGTTGATAGTAGACATTTTAACTGGTGTGAGGTGGATTCTCATTGTGGTTTTGATTTGCATTTCCCTAATAACTAGTGAAGTGAGCATTTTTCATATATTGGTATCTGTTGGGTGTTTGTCTTCTTAGCAGACGTGACACTTGAGTTCCTCTATCCATTTTTTAATTGAATTTTTTGTTGTTAAGTTATATGAGTTCTTTACATATTTTGAATGTTAGCTTCTCATCAGAAGTGTTGTTTGCAAATATCTTCTCCCATTTGGTTGATTGCCTCTTTGTGTTGTTAATGGTAATGGTTTCTTTTGTTGTGTGGAAGCATTTTAATTTGATATAGTGCCATTCATTTATTTTTGCTTTTACTTCCCTTGTCTTTGAGGTCAAATTCATAAAATCCTCTCTAAACCCAAGATCCATAAGTTTGGGTTCACAAGGTCCATAACCTATGATTTCTTCTATGCAGTTTTATTGTTTCAGGTCTTATATTTAGGTCTTTGATCCATTTTGAGTTAATTTTCATGTTTTTGTTCATGACTTTCCAATTTTCCCAGCCCTATTAATTGAAGAGACTTTCTTTCTCCTTTGTATGTTTTTGACTCCTTTGTTGAAATTTATATATGTGGGTTTATTTCTGGGTTCTCAATTCTATTCCATTGGTCTCTGTGCCTGTTTTTCTGCCAATAGCATGCTGTTTTGATTATTGTGACTTTGCAGTAGAAACTGAAGTCAGGGAATGTGATACTTCCAGTCTTGTTCTTTTTTCTTAGGATTCCATTGGCTCTTTGGGGTCTTTTGTGAGTCCACTTTTTTTGCTCTGTTTCTTCTAAAAAATGCCATTGGGACTTGATGGGGGTTGCATTAAATCTCTATATTGCTTTGGGTAATATGGCCATTTAACTACATTGATCCTTCCAATGCATAAACATGGAATATCTTTCCATTTCTTTGTGTCTTCTTCAATTTCTGTTAATAATGGATTATAATTTTCTATGTATAGGTCCTTCACAACCTTTGTTAAGTTTATTCCTAGGTGTTTTATTCTTTTTGTTGCATTGCAAATGGAATTATTTTTTTCATTTCTTTTTCTGAAATTTTATTTTTAGTATGTCAGAATGCAGTGGATTTTTGTACATTGATTTTGTATATTGCAACTTTACTGCATTTGTTTATTATTTCTCAATAGTTCTTTTTTTCTTTTTGTGGAGTCTTTAGATTTTCTATATAAAGAATCATGTCATCTGCAAAAAGTGACAGTTGAACTTCTTCATTTCCAATTTGGGTGCCTTTAATTTCTTTCTCTTGCCTGGTTTCCCTGGGTAGGGCAATGACTTACAATGCTATGTTGAATAACAGTGGTGAGAGGGGAATCCCTGTCTTGTTTGGTGATCTTCAAGGAAAAGCTGTCAGTGTTTCACCATTAAGTATATTACTGAGGGTTTGTCATATATGGCCTTTATTATGTTGAAGTACTTCCCTTCTATACCCATTTTATTAAGTGTTCTAATAATAAATGGATGTTTTACTTGTCAAATGCTTTTTCTGAATTTATTGATATAATCACATGGTTTTTATCTTGTGTTTTGTTTATGTGATATATCACATTTATAGATTTACATATGTTGAACCATCCTTGGGCCCTGGAATGAATACCTCTTAATCGAGATGTATTATCTTTTTAATGTATTGTTGTATTCAATTTGCTAGTATTTTGTTTAGGATTTTTGTGTCTGTATTCATCATAGTTGTTGGTCTGTAGTTTTCTTTTCTTATGTTATTCTTAACATAAGAATTTGGTATCAGGGTAATGTTGACCTCAGAAAATGAGTTAGGAAGTATTGCCTTTTCTTCAATTTTTTGGAAGAGTTTGAGGAGGACAGGTATAAAGTAGTCTTTGAATGTTTGGTGGAATTCACTAGAG
Source organism: Rhinolophus ferrumequinum (assembly GCF_004115265.2). Lineage (NCBI taxonomy): Eukaryota > Metazoa > Chordata > Mammalia > Chiroptera > Rhinolophidae > Rhinolophus > Rhinolophus ferrumequinum. Next base: position 61,289,138 of record NC_046294.1, on the reverse strand, counting down.
AAGCCATCTGGTCCTGGACTTTTGGGAAGGTTTTAGATGATTGTTTCAATTTAATTACTATTGATCAGCCTATTTAGGTTTTTCAGTTCTTCATGATTCACTCTGGAAAGGTTATATATTTCTAAGAACTTGTGCATTTCTTCTAGGTTATTGAATTTGGTGGCATAGTCCTTCATTGTATTCTCCTATGATCCTTTGAATTTCTGTAGTATCTGTCATAATTTTTCCTCTTTCATTTCTGATTTTATTTTTGTCTTTGCTCTTTTTTCCTTAGTGAGTCTAGCCAAGGGTTCATCAATTTTATTAATATTTTCAAAGAATCAACTCTTTGTTTCATTATTTTTTCTGCTGTCTTTTTGTTCTCTATTTCATTGCTCTCCTCTAATTTTTATTATTTTCTTTCTTCTGGGGACTTTTGATTTCATTTGTTCTTCTTTTACTAGTTCTTTAAGATGTAATATTAGGTTGTTTATTATGGGATTTTTCATGTTTCTTATGATAGGCCTCTAATGATATAAATCCCCCTCTTAATACTGCTTTTGCCGCATCCCCAAAATTGTGATACAATTTATTTTCATTCTCATTTGTTTCTATGTGTCTTTTGATCTCTCCTTTTATTTCTTCTTTGACCCAGTCATTCTTTAATAGCATGTTGTTTAATGTTATATTTGTGGTTTTTCCTGCTTTCTCTTTGTGGTTATCTCCAATTTCAAAATGTTGTAGTCAGAGAATATGCTTGCTATGATTTCAGTCTCAATTTGTATCTCAATGAGAATGTTCCATGTGCAGTAGAAAATAATGTATTGTCTGGTGTTCTAGGATGAAATACTCTATAGTTGTCAATTATGTCCATTTGGTCTAAGTGTCATTTAAGAGTGATATTTCCTTATTGAATTTCTGTTTGGATGATATATCCATAGGTGTCAATTGTGTATTTAGGTCCTCTTCTATAATTACGTTTTTGTCAGTTACTACCTTTATATCTGTTAGTAGTTACTTTATATATTTTGGTTCTCCCTGATTGGAAGCATATATATTGATAAGTGTTATGTCTTCTTGTTGTATTGTCCCCTTTATCATTATGAAGTGTCCATCTTTGTCTCTTGTTACCTTTTTTATCCTGATGTCTGTTTCATCTGATATAATTATGACTACACATGCTTTTTTCTGGATGCCACTTACTTGGGGAGCATTGTTTTCCACCCTTTCACTTTGAGTCTATATTTATCATTGTAGCTGAGATGTGTCTGTTGGAGGAGCATATAGTTGGGTTTTGTTTTTTGATTTTATCTGCTACTCTTTGTCTTTTTATTGGTGAATTCAGTCCATTTATATTTAGGCTGGTTATTGATATATGAGGATTTCCTGTAGCCATTTTATCTTTTGTTTTCTAGTAGTTCAGTCCCTGCCTCTGCATTTCTCCCTTGCCTCCTCCCCTGTTTCCCTGATTCACCCACTTTCAGATGTTTTGATGAGCAGATCTCTCAGATGTGTTTATGTGTGGCTTAGGGAATCCTTTGTTGAATTATACCCATTTAATTTGTTGTAGCTTCAAGGGGAGATATCAAGGGACACCCTTCATGCCACCATGTTTCTGACCTCCAAGGATAATTATGTTTAAGATGCTTTGATTAAAATCACTTGAAAATATGTTTGAATTTTTCCCAGGTGTGTTTATATTTATCAACCTTCAGTTTCAAATAGGGTCTTCTCTATACTTACATGTCACAAATCCTCATCTTCACAATTTAATTATAAATGAAGTATGATTCATACATTTTCTTATTTCTCTTTATTACTACTTAGTTACCATTTGGCAACAAAGATTACTGTTATCACTGTACTTTCAACTTTTGGGTGGTAGGCATTAGGCTAATTGTTTTCTTATGTTCTTATGAAGCTTAAACCTCACAGTAACTGTAAAGATGACAATATTGTTTTCTAGTTCTTTTCTAGTTTCAATAGTACCCTTTTCCCCTGAATTATTTTCAGGAAAAAAGCTATAAAAGCTCAGGCACCTGATCCAGCCCTGTTTTCTGTAATATACTGGTTCAGGATAGAGAAGGCCCTATGATAGTGGTTCCCACTCTCCCTCTTCCTTTGGATGAATACTGTATAAGCTTCCTATCACAGGATTTCAGATGGGATACAGTCAGCTGGATCAGTCAGATTCCTGTCATAAAACAGAGAAAGCTGGAATTCTTTGGTAGTGCCATCAATATACAAGGCCAGATGTTCACCTGCTTAGCCTAACGTTTATATCTGTCAAATTTAATTCCCTTCCTGAATTTCAAAAGTTTGTGAAAGAATATAATTGCATCTCAAAGGTTGTTTTTGAAAAGTAATTCTAAGTAGAAAGTACTATCATTTTGTTACACTTTGAATATCAGTTCAATTTAGAACGAATGCTTTTCTGCAACAATTTTTGTCCACTGGAGGTTTCAATTACTCATCTCCTCTGTTGTCTAGAATTTGGTTTCTATAAGGAGCTAGAAAATTGGGCTATGCATTGGGATGCAAGACAGTGACTCTATTATTTAATGATAATTTTCCATCACAAAGGTGTTCTAATTTACAAACATTAAATGATATAATATTTATAACAGCACATGAGATAGGTACTGTGATTATCCTCATTTTGTAAATTAAGGATTTCAAGTAAAGACACGTTAAACTTACCAAAAGCCATCTGGCTAGTGAGTGATAGTATCAGGATTTTAACCAGGTAGTCTGACTCTTAACCACTACTCTCTGCTTCCTCTAAAACTTGTTCTCTCTATTTGGAAGACTTGGGGACATGATCGCCCAGTTGATGATCCAATTTTGCTACCTATCAGCTGTGTGACTTTGTCAAATTATTTAGAGTCTCAGAATCAAAGTTTTCTTATCTATGAGATGAATGTGATAATAAATATGTTATAAGGCTTTTGAGAGGAGTAATTAAAATAATATATATAAAAGGTTTTAGGAACTGAGGAGTAAGACTATATTGATGTCAGCAGTTGATATCAGCAGTGATTATTAATTACAGGGACTCTCTGGAAATTTGTAAGACTATTTTGTTAGGATATTGGAAAGAATTTGTAATTTCCCCCACTTTTCTTCTTTGCACTTTACCTGACCTGCTCTAACTCATTCTTGAGGATACCAGATCCTCCATCAGAGTTTCTCTGACAATAAACACTTGGTTAGAACCCTCTGTTTAATAACACTTGTACTTCCCTTTTTAAAATTATTTATTTCCTTTGGTTTATAATTACTAATTCATGGTCCAGTTCTTAATTGGACTGTAAGTTCCAAGAGAAAAAATAATATCTGTGTCATAGTCACTAGTTATTCCTATATATTGGAAAGTTCCGCAAACAGTAGATGCTTTGTACATGTTTTTTGAATAAATAAATATGGGGTATTTATTTCTTTCTCTATTTCCAAAACCCAGTCCTTAACCACTATGTTCTGCAGCTTCCCTATTTTTTTCTCGCACAATTTTAAAGTCAGGTAAGATAGAATTTTTTGAAATGTGCCCATAATGTTCCAAGGTTAATGACTAAGATGGATCATGGCTCTGAATCTGTCTCTTATGTTTTTATCTAATAGGCCATTTTCTCAATGTTCTCCTGATGGAATAATTAATTGTATATAGAGAAAGGGATGAGCAGCTTGTATGAGTAATGGCTATGGTGTTGCTCAGCATGGAGGAGATAATAGTAGATGTTAGGAGAGAAGAGATAGCTGATTCTTCATTGAAACAAAGCATGTTAATAGAAACAATCATCCACCCATCAATTATGGACTACACTTTGGGAGAGGCCATTGAGAAAGAATATATAATGGCTAGCAAAAACAGAATTTCACGAACTTTTTCTACTTGGTGGAAAATGGGATAAGTGGGAAAATATTGTTGAAAGGGGGTTGGGGGGAGAAAGCAGTGGCCAGTGGGAGAAAATAAATTTTATCTTTTTTCAGCTGAGAATTGAAAGGCTTCAGTTTTTAATGAGGCATCCCTGCCTAAAATGAACCCCCTCAGCAATTACTAGATCCTAGAAGGGAAAAAAAATTAAAAAGGCTCAAATAGAAAGACACAACAAAACGTGTTCATGAAGCCCGTTTCCCCAAACTCCTGGATGCACAACAATTCACGTATTTAGGTATGGCCCTATGAATAAATTGTGGCCTGTAGAATGTGGGTAGAATGTAGGTAGGCCACTGCCAGGCTTGACCGGTGTATTTCTTCTGTAAGACCCTCTGAACACCTTGTTCCCTTGTTTCTCAGGAAACCGCAGATCCATCAGAAAGCTGGGGGATGGTACTCACTAAAGTGGCCATGCGAAAGACCACTCACCAAACCTTATTAGAAAACTGAACTTTGTGCAGGCAGGAAATCAAACAATTTTTATTAGATTAGGCCACTAAGTTATGATGGTTTGTTTGTTATAGCTTCTATGGTTCAGTCAATCTGGGCTACCATAACAAAGGTAGCCCAGACTGGGTGACAACAGACATTTATTTCTCACAGTTCTGGAGGCTGGAAGTCTGACATTAAGGTGCCAGAATGGCCAAGTTCTGCTGAGGGCCCTCTTCCAGGTTGCAAACTGCTGACTTCTTGTTCATGGTGACTTTTCACATGGTAGAGAGCAGACGGGGAGCCAGGTCGGCTGTGACTCCTACAATGGCACTAATTCTGTTCATTAGGGCTCCACCCTCATGACCTCATCGAATCCTAATTAAATCTCAAAGGCCCACCTTTTAATACCAACACATTGGGGGGTAAGGTTTCAGCATATGCATTTGGAGGGGATACAAACATCCAGTTCATAACATCCTCACATGCTACTCTAACACAGTCCAGTTCTCTTAAGTTATATAATAAAAGCTCACAAGGTTAATAACTTGGAAGGTCTGAAGTAAAATAATATTTTGACACTTCATTCACCACTACAGAATTAATTGTTTTATATGAAACTTAGTAGACAGACCGCTGTGGTAAGAGTACTTGATTTTAATTTTACATTATTTCAATCAACACTAGGAAAAGGGATTGTGACATAAACTACTCTCCTTTTTTCACCAATACCAATTCTCCTCTTTCTCCTAATAATGATTATCCTAAATGTAGAAGGGCACATGGCCACTAGCTGGAGATGACATGTTCCAGTTCCCCTTTAGAGCTAAGCATGGGCATGCCTGTTTAGCCATAAGGATAAAATGGAATTGAGAGACACTTCTCACTTATGCCTTTAAAGAGGAATAGACATGAGTCCTCTTCCCACTGATTAAGATGACATTAGAATGAAGATCTAGAGATAGAAGCTGGGAGTCGAGAATACGTGATTGCACTACTATTCCTGGGATGTCTACCTCTGCATTGTTTCATGAGACCAAAATGAACATCTGTCTTCTTAAAGCCACATTATTTGGATTTTCTTTCTTACAATATTTTAAAGTGAGCCCTAATTAATAGAAGGAGAAATAGACTAATTCAGCAATATCCTATGAAACTAATGGGCTGTGAAATCTCAGAACAAATAGTTAGAACCATAGTTGGCGTTTGGTGCTTATATGTGATGTTTCTTACACTGATAAATTATCATATTTTAAGTATTTCTACCTATGAAACTGATCCTTTTTATTGGTGCATTCTCTTTTACTCATTCAAGCAACTACATTTATAATTCCAAGTCCACAAGATTTCAAGTCTTTTATTGGTAAGTCATCTACTGTGAGATCACTGTTACAAGGTTCTGAATTTACTACAGGAGGAAAAAGAAAAAAATATATAGTTTGAGTTAAAATTATTGATAAAAGATAATATTCTAACACCTTGAATAAATTCTAATAAAGATTTTCTTCATTGTAATATAACAAACATTATCTTAGAGATAGATAGTACAGAAATATTGTCTATATTTTATAAGTGAAAAAGATGTGCTTTGTGAAGTTGAATGACTTACCCAGGGTCTCATGTCTTAAATTCAAGTGATCCCTCTTCAATGATGGTCATATACGTATCATATTTCTAAATATTTTCCAATGAGATTATGAGCTCAGAATTGGTATTGATTTTGGATTTCAGTTCTGTCACTTATGATCTATATTGCTGTACGCAGATGACTGCCTTTTTGACATTTTTTAAAAATCTATAAAATGGGGATAATAAGTAGAATTTACCACTTAGGATAAAGTTGATAAAAGGTAGATAAATTATTTACTAATGTACTTAACATTTAATAACCTCTCAATAAATGTTAGCTTTTAGTTTTCTTTGGCTTTTAATTTTAAGGGAGGATAGATTTATAGTGCAGTAAAAATGCAGAGCCCTAGGGAATATCATTTATGTTAAATTTTACGATAATTTCATTCTCTAGAGCACAATACCATAAAATTTGGGTGGTATCCTAAGAGTCGTACAATGCAGTAACTTCAATTTTTTTTAAGAACTGCTAGATGACCTTTATGTTGAGGAAAGTAGCATATTATGACATACTTAGCACAGGAGACAAGTTTCTGTCTCACGTGTTTTCCCTTGGATCCAACTAAAGCTCAACTACAGATTTCTACTAACCTAAATAAGTAAATAATTATATCGAGCCTCTTAAACTTAACTGTAAAGAAGGAATGGAAAATTATTCAGTCACTGGTATATAATTTATTGCGTCTAAAAAGATGTAGACTAGAATTAATCCTTGGTATTCGTAGATGTAACATTTTAATTTTAGACCACATTTTCCCAAGTAAATTTCTGGGAATTTACAAACCAAATGATTTTTAAAGAGTATTTGGGATAATAAAAGACACAAGGTGATGATGGTAGATGGGTTTTATTGTCAAATTAGCTGTAAATATTTTGGGTTAAACAAATCAAAACAACTCTCTATTGTAGTCCTTCTTAGATCTCTTATTCCAAGTTGTGTTTTGAAGCTATAAAAGGGTATGTACCATCTATATTTCCTAAATACCTTAGTCTAATGATCAACTTTTCTATTTATCCTTCTCTATACAGATATGTTTAAAGAAAAAAAAATACTTATTTCAGTGCATCGTTAGACAATTTATATCAAATTTCCAAAGCCAATGATACATAACCATTCATATTTTTTTTTGCCAAATCAGAAATTTGATTCAACTGCAAGACTTAAAAATAGGAGCAAGACTCTTTCTTAACTAGTAAGCTAGCCTACTATCCACATCGCCATTGCCTTATTAAAAGGTTTGTAGTTCTCACCTTACTACAACATAAATAATAGCCATGATGAATTGATACGGAAACCCATTCCTTCATAAAATATGACCATGAAGTAAAAAGCAACTGCTAATGCTGTTTTTATAAATAAAAACAAGGCCAGGTCATCAAAGAAGGATGGTTCTTAAGATTAATAAATATGTTTTAGAGGTATTTACAAAATTAGAGATTCAGATAGTTCTTGGTCTACTAGAACTATGATGTATATTTAAGGAAATTCTTTGTAAACAATCTAGGTTCAGGTGAATTTTACAGAAGTTATTGAGCAATTATTCTCTGGGGCAATAATGCTTCTATTAATCTCAAACTTTCGGGAAAAAAGGTGATAATAGCTATTAGTGGACTGCAACATTTAGAATAAAATCCATATTATGTTTGCCTTAAGCCTGCTTTTAGACATATGAATAATTGTAATATCTTGGATAGTGCTACAGATTGCATCTCTTCATGTTAATGAATCAATAACTGCCAATGCACAAGAGTGTCATTCATTGTTTGACCAAGAGAAGGTTCTTAGTATTGTGGTCTTTTATTTCATCCATCTATTTAAAAGTAAATTTCAAATATTAGCCTAAAACTGTTTTGTTTGTATTTTTGTTTTGTTCTATTGTAATTAAACTTTTAATTTTGAGACAACTCTAGATTCATATGTGTTATAAGAAATAATAGAGCGAGCTCTCCTGTGTCCTTTATTCACTTCCCCCCAATGGTAACACCTTGAAAAACTATAACACAATATTACAGCCAGCATATTGTCATTGAAAGAGTCAAGATACAGAACACTTACATGTTGAACTACCTTTGTATTTTTAGAATAAACTTCACTTGATTCATAATGTAGGATTCTTTTTTATATACTGCTGAATTCTATTTGTTAATATGTTGTTAAGGATTTTATATCTACATGCCTGATAGATATTGGTCTCCGGTTTTCCTTTTCAATTTTTTGGATGATATTTTCTTGTTATCTTTATGTTATTGATTTCTAGGTTCATTCCATTATGGTTGGAGAACACAATCTGTATGATTTCAATTTTTAAAAATTTGTTTAGGATGGTTTTATGGTCTAAGATATGGTCTACCTTAATACGTGTTTTGTATTAAACACTCAAAAAGAATGTTTACCATTTTGTTGGGTGAAGTGTTCTATAAATATCAATTAGATTCTTTTGGTTGATGGTGTTATTGAGTTCTTCTATATCCTTGTAGGTATTCTGTCAAGTCCTATCAATTGTTGAGAAAGGGATATTAAAGTTTCCGTGTATAATTGTGGATTTGTCTATTTTTCCTTTCAGTTCTATTAGTTTTTGCTTCATATATTTTGGAGCTTTTTTTGTCTGGCACATACATATTTAGGATTGCTATGTCTTCTTGGTGGAATGATTCATTTATCATCATGTAATGTCCCTCTCTGTTATCTCAGTGTCACTATCTAATGATTGTCCTTTTTCACTAAAGTATGAGATTTTCTTGGTATGCTGAGTGATTTTTTGCTTGAAACTTGAATGTTTTGAATATTATGAGATTCTGGATCTTATTAAATCTTCTATTTTAACTGGTTTTCTCTGACTCAACTCCAGCAAAGGAAGGGAAAACAAACACTGCCTCATCAGAGCTAGTTGGGGAAAGAAGTCGTTCCCCACTTGACCAGACTCCCCACTAGTCCTCTAAACTGTGCTGGCTGTAAGAGATAGGAATGACTCATTTCTGCCCCACTTGTCCTCCACTAACACCGCTGATTGGATGGCCTCAATATCGCTGGGTAATAGTTGAGTTCCTGCCTCCCTACTAGGTTTCCTCTAACACAAGTTCAGCAGAGAAAAAGAGAGTCATCTCTTTACTGCCAAGTAGGTGTGGAAATGCAGCTCCCCTGCATGGCTCCCATATAACGTAGGGGGAGTGGTTCCTTACTTCTTGGTTGGGATGCACATCTCTGTTTCCTACTCAGTCTCCTCTGACATCCTCCTGGCTGGGGCATCAGCATACATTGTTACAGTCTGGCAAGGGTGGAGGCCTAGTCATTCCAACCAGCCTTTATTGGTGTGGGTGGGGGTTGTGCCATAGGGTTTCTTTTTTTGTATTTTTTGGTGTATGAAAGGAGTGTAGTGGTTATTGCTTGAAACTTTTTTGCCCCTTTCCTTGTCTTTTGGCTAGAGAGAGCAGGTTTTGTTGTTTGTTTTTTTGGTTTGTTTTTGTCTGCAACTCTTGCTATTGCCAGGTTTTTTGGCTTTTCCAGCTTCAAATCTTGGATGTATGAGACAAACAGAAAAAAAAACCCGAGAGACTCACCACCATGTCAAGAGATCCCAGACTTTCTAGCTATTCTGCCTTATCTTCATCATTTATATTGTTTGTTTTCTATAAAATATGCAGAGATTTTAGTTGTACTGAGAAAGGAGAATAGGGAAAAGTGTATTTACTCTATTTTACCAGAAGTGGAAATCTATGTAGTTTTATTAATTTATTGATTGTAATTCTTCTTTAGTTTTTGGTCCAAAAAATTCTGTTTTTACACAAGGATTTCTTCCCAGAAATCCACAAAGAGTACAATGATTAGAGCTGGCCACATAACAGAGGCAAGATTGGGAGTGTATGAGAGAGCTAAGCTCCACTATGGCAGCTTAGAAAACTCAGAATAGGACATACTTATGTAATATTTTGATGCATTCTGAAGTATGATGGTAATTTAGAGGAAAAGCACTTGTGTATGGCACGTGCATTTTTTTTTTTTTTTTTTTTTTTTTTTTGTACTGAGAGCTAAATAACCATGTTTTTTATGGAATGCCATTTTACCAGAATGCATATTTGAGAGATAAACCATGGTCATTCAGACTTAGGCATTTGACAGACATTTTCTGGAAAGTGAACAACAGAAAGAGTTGTAAGTAAATACTACAACCAAAATGTTTTAGATAATTCACTATGGAAGATTACAAAACAGACCTTTCTACATATACATGGGACATAGTTAATTTGTCTTTGGTATCCTGACATCTCTCAACTCATATCTGCTAAATGAATAAATGCATGAAAATAGAATTCCGCTTTTTCATTGCAGTGTTTCGTTGCTAATGAGTGGTGGCATTTTTTTCAAGATTTGTCTCAAGAAAATGAAATCTCCATGTGTCTAATACCTAACTCTGTACCTGGAAGCGGTGCATTATTATTTTGCTCCTTAAAGATCTTCCAGGACCTTAACTTGAATTATTAGAAAATGAGATTATTCTTTAGCAAATAGCCATTTTCCACACAGCAGTGAATTCAAATGAGGAAAAATTAAGTGAAAGCAGTCTATTATGATTAAATATATATCATGAAGACTAATAACCTTTGCTAAAGTCTAAGAAAAGTTGGAATGACTATTGAAGATTACAGACAAGACAGGAGCTGGGAAAGGGAGACATTTCTTGTGTATACAGTAGGAGCCACATTTGTGAACATTTTCACAATAGCCTAAACGTGTAATAAGTAAATTTTTAATATGAGGGAGAAGATTCTCATAAAGTTAGAATTGATGCTTAAATACAGTGCTTCAAAATCAGTGTTGCACTACCATTTCCAGTCTGGGAAGCTCTTCTCTCTCTTTCTCTCTCCTGTGTAGCTTCTGCCCAAGATGATGTTTGCCAGTACATAATTCCAGCACCTTTTACTTCATAGCAAAAATGACATATGCCTAAATAAATTACTTTCTCAATATTCACATCTGGCGAGCACAATTTGTATGCCAGTGCAACTAGTAGAAGACGGAAGGTGTAGGGAAGTCATTTGAAACTGTTTAACTGTATGGGAACTGACACTCTTTTTTCTTTTTCTTTTTTATGGAGATTGCTCAGGCTATATATCCTTATCATATTTGTTGCTAAAAGTTTACTGAGTATCAAGCAATAATATCACCAAATTTTAAGCTATTATGTTTTAAAGATATTTTGTTTGTTTGTTTGTTTGTTTGTGAAAGAAATGTAAAACTGTGGGTTACTACCACCCAGATATCTGACCAAAATCTCTGGATCTAAAGAGATCTGTCTCTGCAAAAATCAGATTGTCCCCTAATGTTCAAACAGTCACAGTTTCCAGCAGGCTATCACTGCATCCTAATTAGAGAGTTTCTAACAACCAGATAAAATGAATATTTTCTGGCCTTGCTACTCTTCTGCTTTGGGAAACAAGGCACTGATTAAGAATTTAACAGGATTTGTGTATATAGAAGTTATGATACACCTGTTTTTTTTTTTTTAATTTTTTAAAACCTAGTACATAAGTATTAACTCTCCTATTTTTTAATTTCAACGATTTTAATGATGTTTATTTTATTTTTTATATTTTTAATTAAATTTTATTGGCAGGACAATGGATAGTAAGTATTAACTCTTCCTAAGAGCCCCTTCTACCCTAGATGTCTTACAACATTCGTACATCTCCACAAAGTCTTCTCTATAATATAGCAGTCCCTATTTTATTTCAGACTTTTTAAAAAGGCAACATTATCTCCTGATTAAAGAATCACATTCAAAATAAACCCACTTGGAAAGTAATGCAGAGGATATCTGTTTGAATTCCCTACTTGTTATAGGACAGGTCCTACCTATTTGCCCTGAGAATTTGGAGTAAAGAGAAGAAAGTTTATCCTTTAAGTCCAATGAGATGAATCAGCTCATTCAATTGGAAAGAGACAGATTGTCACCTAAACTCATGGGAATAACTACTTTATTAAAAATGGTGCTTCAGCTTAATCAGTGAATATTAAATATTATGAGACTGTTGTAAGAATTAAATAATATAATGTGTAAGAATGAGACTGTCTGGTATGTAAGGATTTTTATTATTGTTATTATGATCAGGATTATTTCCCGATCAGAACATCAAGTGTTGTGAAGGAGGTAATTCTAGGGGGTTAAGTAATCCAGGGTTGGAAAAGTTTTCCTGATCTGGATGAATTATCGGTCAAAATCTTCCACCTCTGTTCTGGATCAGTGTATACCAATCTAACCAAGCCACTCAGCTTTCTCAGACTCCCTCAGAATTGGTACAGATGTGTAGGAGCCATCTGATCACTTGAATGTCTCACCCTTATTTGAACAGTGTCCTTTGTATTTCTGGTCTGTACAATCTGTCACAATTGAATTTATTTTTTTGAGTCAGTGTGATCATTTCTGGATGTCCTAAGAAAGCCCATTTTTCAGGCAGAGAGATTGAAAAATAGGTTATTCTTTGAGATTTCATTTTGACGGGCTGCTGGCCTTTCTCTTCAAGTATGCACAGTGCTACCTTACAACTTTATTCAAAACTTCCCTTCCCTTTTACTTAAAGCTCAGAACTCATTTACCACTTTCTAGACTGTTCCTCAAGAAATCCTAGCAAATGAAGAGGTAAGACACTTCCCAGTGAAGTGTTTGACAGTCACAATAAATTAGACAGGATTGAAGGGCTGGATACAGGGAAAAAAGCTCTAGAGACTAATAATAGCGGGGTTTTTTTTTTTTTTTTTTTTAAGAAAAGCTGTTATATGAAGACAAACTAGATTTTTTATGGTTTAGAGCTTAAGAGGACAAAACAAGGACCAATTATTAGAAATTAATGGTAGACATTTCGGAATCATCCTTGATATGTTGCTCACCTTTCTGCCTCATAATCCCTCACCAGGAGCTTCTGGCATGCTATACTCTAGAGCAGGGGTGTCCAAACTTTTTTCAACGTTTTTCACCAAGGGCCATCTGCGGTAAAATACACAAACAGCCGGGCCACTCACTCGAGGTGATGTAGGTATTGCCTCACCTGGTTTATTTAAGTAAACTAAATATATTTCTGGAATTTGCTGCGGGCCAATTAACAATGGATCATGGGCCACAGTTGGTCCGCGGGCCGCAGTTTGGACGCCCCTGCTCTAGGATATACACATTTCTGTACTCTAACCGAATCATCTTCGTCTCATTCTCCTTACCTTAAAACAAGCACTCACCATCCATCGTCCCCCCATTAGCTCATTGATTAATCTTTGTGCATTCTGCTAAGGCTACTAGCTTCATATCTTTCTGAAATGTTGATAGCCTTACATCTCTCCTGCTTAAAAACCTCTCATGACTAATTGTCCGCAGCAGTGTTTCACCAAACAAGGTATGTAGATATAGTCTTCAAGATCCGAACATTTTATCATGATTGTTAAACACTGGGTTTTCAAATATATCTCTTTTCCAGGGAAGATATGAAACACATTTACATAGAATAAAGTTTAGTTTCTTAATTCCTTAGTGATCTGTGGACATATCCTTAGGGGCTTATACCTTTTTACATTTTTTCCTTTAGAGAAGATTGAGATACACTGGTGTGCATGGTATATTTTGAACTCTTTAGGCCTCTTGTTATTTCCTACTACAAACTTAATATTCTAGCCAGATACAACGTCTTATTTTCTGTTTTGTGGAATAGGCATTGCCTTTGCCTTTGTCTCCTTGTTTTTGGGAAATCTTCTGGAAGGCTAGTGATCTCCTGAAATGCTATCTATCTCTCAGTCTATGAGTAGAATTTTTCTTTTCCACCCTTCTCCCTCCCTAGTTTTCCACTACACCTATCTTATCGTGATTTATTTTTTCAGGTACCAGTCTATACTTGTTTTCTAAGCTAATTGTCAGAAAAATTACTGATTGATAACTGATTGTCAATAGCGAATTAGAGTTGAACATAGTAATAGCTGTCATTTATTGAATAAATATTATACATTTACATGTGTTATATCACTTAATCCTTACACGAACCCATAAATTATTATTTATGTCCATAATTTTTCAGATGATGAAACTAAGGCCCAACAGTAAAATAATTTACTTAAGGGAACACATCCAAAAAATGGTGGAGTTTGAATGAAATTCCAGTCAGTTTGACTGCCTTTGACCACTTCAGTAAATAGCCAGACCTCCCTCACCCTCCAACACACACACTAGTGCTGATTTCGCACTAGCCTATTAGACTATTACAAACTGAAGTGCAAGATACCATGAGTAGTCTTTGAATCTAATAGCCCCCATTCCATGGGGAACAACTGTATAGCCTAATCATAATGCATTCTCATATTTCTTTGCCTTATCTAAAAATATGAGTCTCTTTTACACAATTTATAAATTGCACATCTTCAATATTTATTTCAGCATTTAAATCTAAGAGAAAAGCTGAAGATACATACGTAAATAACTTCAGTAGATGGAAACACAACAGCTCCTCTATCCCAGGACTGGCTGTGAGAATTTGTTCTGTGGGCTGTACATGACACACCACTCACAAGGCCCAAAATAAAAAAGGGCAGCAATAACTGTGATATTCACGAAAACCAACCACTCAATTCCACCTGCATTTATTGAGAGAGTAGGGTCCAATGCTTGCCTTTGCTCCTGCTTCTCCAGTCCTGTTCCCCTTGCAGCTGTAGTCACTTGAGCACTCCTAGTAGGCCAAGACATCCCACATGCCACCCTGTCTGCGTTTTCAGATAAAATGTGTCTCTCCAATGAGCAGAACAAAAGTTACTCCCAGATCTTTTTCTCTATTATCCTTCCACACTGAAAAGAACGAATGTTTCTTGGAGATGTGGCTGATTCCAGATCTGGGACAGTGTAGGTGCAAGATGACTCTAGAATATGTATTATATTAGGAAGAAAGAAAGTGCTAAAAAAAAAAAAAGTGGGAATATGAAACAAAGGCATAAGAACCAGCTTGAAGATGTGCCCACAGGTGAAATCTGGGACCATTTAAGCACCAAGATAATTATGCAACTTAATGAATTATATACCTTTGAAAAAATGGAAAGTCTTTACTCCATATAATGGATGGATAGATGATAGATAGATAGATAGATAGATAGATAGATAGATAGATAGATAAATAGATAGATAACAGAGAAAGAAAGAATGAAAGAAGGAAGGAAAAAAGGAAGGAAGAAAGGAAAGGAAGGAAGAAAAAAAGGAAGGAAGGAAAGAAAGAAAGGCGGGCAGGCTCTTGCTAATAGTGGAATCCTGAGTTCTGGCTAATAAATGTAAAGGGAGTGACAAAGTCGGAAAGTCATCATTTTGTAACATTCAACGGATGGTAACTGCAGGAGGAAATTGTAATGAGAAGCAGGATATTTGCATTGTCTTAAAAAATGTCTCCATGTAGTCAATTTATTAGTTGGAGAGGGGGAAAAAGTAACAGTGTGGAAAATAGGACCATACCTGGAGCAGGTGATCAAATTAATGTCATCAATGCGAGACAGATGGTCATCATGTGCGTACAGATGTGGCACCCTCTTAGACACAAAATCACCTATGTAGAATTCTGGCTAAGAATGAATTCATGAGGAAACAGCAGACAAACTCAAATTGAGGAAAATTCTGTTTTAAAATAGGGGAAGAAACTGTATTTCCCCAAAATGTCAATCTCATTTAAAAAAAAAAAAAGGCTGTGAAAATAGTTCAGATCAAAGAAGGCTAGTGATACATGACAACTGAATACTTCCTGACTTTAGACTGGCTCCTATTACAGAGAGGGAAAAAAAAAATGCTATAAAGAATATTATTAGGTCTGTTGAAAAAAATTGGAATATAAACATTAGATTAGAATAAAGCATTATATTGATATAGGATTTCCTGAGGTTGATAACTGTTCTGTAGTAATGTGAGAGAATATTCCTTTCTAAGGAAAAACACACTGAAATATCCAGGGGTAAATGATTCTGATCTATACAATTTACCCTCAAAAAAAAATAAAAATAATGGTTAAGATTGGGATACAGAAAAAGAAAGCAAACAAGATAACATGTAAACAATAAGTGAATGTGGGTCACTTATTTTTTTTATATGTGTGTTTTTTGTACTGTTTTTATTGTTGCAATTTTTTCTGTAAGTTTAAAATTATGTCTGAAATAAATGTTTAAAGAAAAGAGTAACAAAAAATGTGTCCCTGGTCAGGAAAAGCCCTTGTTAGAGATCGGATCATTGTTTTCTAACATTTTTCCACCAGTACATTGACTTCATATAACAATCATACCTAAGCTAAATGGTGGGTTAGGTGCAACTTGAAGTACCATAGATATTATTTATATATTCAGTTATCTATACTTATTGAACACCTATTATGTGCCAGACAATGTGCTACAATATGCCGTTTCTCTCCTCTTCAAGAAACCATACTAGAACTGTGTGAATGAGAATTATTGGGGGGGGAAAAAGCAAGAAAATAATTCACAAACAATTTATTAGTGGTAGCAAGTTATTTGCAATAAACCTGATGTTCTCTACTCATCTCTGTGCATTAGAAACTCATTTGAAAGCCACTTGGCTGCGTTGACACAGCCCAAGTCACTTTTCTTTATTGATTTGAGAGCCAGAGAAGTGAGGCTCCATCTTATTTCTGTGACCTGCCCATGTTCCTTAATAACAAAATCCATGCTTTCTCACTGCTAAAAAAAAAATCTGCTTGAGATACCTGTAAAGCCCTCCCTCCAGTTCCTTTTAATATAGAGCCCCACTTTGCAATGTCATTAAGTCAGCATTTGGCATCCTGTTAAACCCTGCACAGTCTACAAGGACACCCAATCCTCCCAGATGGGGACTGTCAATTTGTATGTATGCCTTTGCCTTAGTATCTGAGACTCCTGATCACCATGCGTTGCCTTCTTACATGGTATTATTGAAAGACCAGCTTGATATTGTCCACCTTCAAGAAACGCTCAGCCCACTCTGAGTCATCAGAGTACAATAGAAAGGATTCTTGGATTTTGGCACTTGACAAATTTAGGAACAGATGTAGCTCTGCCACTTACCGGATGAGCAATGGTAGCCAAATTACTTAATGGCTCTGATCCTGTTTCCTCTCTTTAAACTGGAAATAAGGATGCCATCTTCCTCAGGATAATTGTAAGAATTAAGTGAGATAGTGCTACACAAAATGTTTGGTACTGTGCCTTGCATATAGCGATTACTTGGAAAACATTAATCATTCATATTATTTTAGGAAGATAAAAATCATTTTTTATTTTAGCAGCTCACACTGGGATTCTTCCTTAGGATGATGTTCTCCTTGTTTAAGTTGCTTCTGAGGGATAGTAAGACCTTGAGGTAATGGATTGGAAGGATACAGGGAAATGAAAGAGACAGTGAAACTACTGTCACAGTTGAGCAACAGAAGTTAAAGGAGAAAACAACAATTAATGACAAGAAAAAGAAGTAAAGGAAAAAGAAATAAGGGAAGAGACAAAGGTTTTTCCACATGGTAGGATGCCAACAAGTTTTTAGGAGGTGGAATGTTAAATTTTGAGTCGCCTGCCTTGCCACAAGTTAGTGCCCTATGTCTTTCCAAACATCCAGTTAAAACTGACTTGAGTTAATGTTCTTGTTTTTGTTTGTTTTGTTTATAGGTTTGTTTCCAAAATGCAAATTGAAGTGAAGTGGATGAGTTTCACGAGTGGTACAGCGTTGAGCAGAGAAGAATGAACAGATGCTGAAGGGAAGATGCAAGCAAGATTTGCAGCCAAAATAAGTAGGTAGGACCCAAAAGAAACTGTGAAAAGGAATCTCTGATGAAGCGCAGAATCTTAAGAAATAATGGGATGGGAGCTTAACGTCACATGTGGGTTTTATCCTTATTTTAGTTAAGAGAATAGACTTGTCTCAAAGAGCCTGGTGTCCAGAATATCTTAAGGTAGATAAAACACTAAAACTTAGAAAAGTATAATAGGTTTACAGTCCTATATTTACACGCATAATTCCAAAATGCAAAAAGATCTGAAAATGTATTATTTTGTTTGGTACTAATACTCTTTTCTTGGGGAAAAAAACCTGACTTTATTCATCATTAGCCTGCCTATTATCTCTATTTATTGTCACAGTGGGTATATTTATACATTTCGCTAAAGAGTTTTTAACATGTTGGATTATGATATGCTGCCCAGACTCTGCTAGGATTGTTGGGCGTCTATGTATGCATGCCACACGTCCTTACCCACCTCAGAAAATTCGGAATTCTCAAACACTTCTGGATTAGGGTTTTGCATAAGAGATTGTAAACATAAATTTGGAAAAGAGGAAATTTTAAATACGTGAAAAGTTGGATTACCTTCCAGTGTATTTCTAAAGCTGAAGTTGGCCGTTTTATCCATGGAACCCGATTCATACTGGGTCAAACTCAGGCAAAATTCCACATCAGCTGAGGAGGGGAGCCGCTGGGTCCTGGCTTTGTCGTGGTTTCCAGGATTGCGCAGCAACGGTCCCTCGGGAGTTCCATTGCATAAAGCCTGACGGCTGTTGTACTCCTCCAGTTGGCTACAGATGATCTGCATAAAACATCTTTATGTTAAAAAACTTGTCACCACCTCTAAGTCAAAAAGAGAAGGTAGGGACGTTGAGATTCCTGATTATCACATTTGGATTTCTAATCATCAGGAGATTAATAATTTAAAGTAAATTGTTAAAGGAAACAGTTTTCTGAGGGTTGCCGAAGAAACCGTGAAAGTTACAACCTAGAAGAGAGTTGTAGTCATGCATCTGCCACTTAAGAAAACACGAATTCCCTAGGCCTCATCTATCATATGGGATAATAATAACTAATTCATATGATTTTTGTTAAGTTTTATTTTTGATGAGAAAATTAATTTGACAAACATTTGTTAAATCTCTGTTGTGCGACGTCACTGGTTACATGCCCCTGAAGCTAGCCCAGAGTTTAAGTCTGCACCCTCTTATTTTACCTTTTTATATCTTCTCCTTTGGCTATAACAACTAATTTCATGGCTTAAATGGCAACCACATGATAAAAACTATCTTATTCCTATCTCTAGTCCAAACTATTCTTCTGAACTCTAAACCTGTATATGCATCTCTGATTTCATTTTTCAGTGTTATTTTATGGATCTCAAATGTAACATTAAAAATCCAAAATCTGTTCCTCTCCTTGTATTTCCTATCATAACAACAACCCTGTAACTCAAACCAGAAACCCATAAATCATCATGTTTAAGCCAGAAACTGGTGAATTATTGTTTGTATTTTATTCTCCTTTGTCTTTCACATTGAAACATCAGCCAATATCGTCAGTTCTTCCTCCAGAGAATACCTTGAATCTGACAACCATTCTCCACTTGTTTACAAATTATGTGATCCTACTGCTAAATTCAGGCTGACTCCTCTTCTCTGGACATTGTGGATACTTCTCTGTCCCATGCCTTTGTTTATGCTTAAGAATGCCCACTCCTTGCCATGTATCTGATATTCTACCTAATTTTCAAGTCCAAGGAAATATTTTAGGAAAAAACATACTATAGACTCTGATTTAAAAAGTAATTCAAATGGTCTGACTCTAAATATGAAGAAGTTTTAGGGACTATCACCAACTGATTTTACTTACAGTTTCCTTTATATGTGGGGGGAACAGTAAACTATGATACAAATATTTGATGAAATAAGTCAAAAGCAGCTCTTTCAATAAGTATAAAATAAAAATTCTAAGTTCTTAATAATATCATAATTTAATTGGTAGATTTATTTTTTTCCTCAGGGGTATATAAATCTTCATCTTAAAAATCACTGATGCCTTAGATTCAATGAGAGCAGTAACTAGGTAGTGAGGTAACAATTCTAAACCGAAACGTAAGTGCAATAGAAAGCAGCCTGCCGTCACTAACTAACTGTTCACAACACGCACATACTTTCATAGGAGACCTGTGTGCACTGAGTAGGTAACATCTTTGTCAAACTTAAATTTTGTTCACTATAATCTACCTTGATAAACAAGCAGTATCACCTCCCTTAAAAATATATAGTCTCCACGGGGACAACTTTCCTTTTTTATTATTATTGTTGATTCTCAGGTTCTGGAATAGAGGCTCAATAGATATTTGATGGAGGGATGACAAATCAATGGATAAACCAATGAATCTTCGACTACAAATGTGTTGAACACCTTTTGTTCCTAGTCCTGTTATTGGTACCAACCTCCACCCTAGAAAGTATTTCCAGAAAATTATCATTTTTATTACATATGTATTGTGGCCCTACTTTGTCCAAGACCGTGAGGAAGGCATCACTGTGTTCATTATTTTAAAATTTGCACCTTGATGGTTTATATGATTTTTATCCCTATTTTAATGATGGGGAAACTGAGTCTGAGTATGGAAGAGTTCAAAAGGCTAGTAGGATCTCAAACCCTCGGCATGATTAATAATTTTATAGACAACAGATAAGGCACATAGAACAGTGTTTTACGAGTGAGAAGACTTCCAGGTCAGCTGTTTGCACCACAGTTAAAAATAAGCAAGACAATCCTATCAGTCTCTTGCTCCAGTGAGTTTGCAATCTATAGGAATGTAAAAGCAAATTAAATCACCATCAACTAGAACTGAATGAGCCACGCATCCCAGGTATGGCTGCTACTGTGTTAAACAAGATACACTTAGAGGAACTTTTAATTTTTGGTCACTAAGATATCATTTATGAGTTGAAGCATTGTGTGGTGGAAAAAAATCAGGCTCTAAATGCAGGTAGATGTGGGATTCAATTCTGGCAAAACTACATACTAGCAGTATCAATGAGCACATTACTTAGACTTGCTAAGTCTCAATTTCCTCAACTGTCATATGAAATAATGTTAAATATAATATGAAATAATAAGTAAATATGCTATTTTATATAATATGTTATTAATATATTGATAATATAATAAATAATAATATGAAATAACACAGTTTCTGGCTCAACAAATGTCAGTTTCTAGTTTTCTTCATTCTTCGATACATTTCTCAATCCTTTTATGCATAATTGAGAGCTAGAACAGTTAGGTGACTATTCTAAGCTCATAGGATGTTTACAGCTAGAGCTAGAAAATTAATACACAGTCCTCCTGATTCCAAAGCTATATTCACTACATTTATTACTGCCTGTAAATGGCATAGGAATGGCTGAGTAAAGCTAACCTAACTTTTGCATTGAATGTAATATATTGGATTCCTTTAGAGGGTTGATTAACTAGACATCACAACAGGTACATAGACAAAACAATTTTCATTCCTGTTTGAATATAAAACATCTCAGCATATTTTCAAAAGATCCTACTGCCTGAAAGACTCCTACAGCAGATTTAGTTAAATTAGAGAGGTTTGAATGGAACTATAAATGCCAAGTGACTAAGTGTTCAGATGCCTGGATGTATTAGTACCAAGGAGGAAATCTACCTTGGTTCCAGAAATAATTTGAAAAACTTAACCCCTAATCCTTGTCTTTATATTTGATGCAGAAGTAGAAACAAGGTAGGAGAAATGGTTAGCACTAATGTTTTGACCATGTAGATCATTTAGAAAGACATGGTTCCCGATATTGACTCTATTAGCTATATGACCTTGGGGAAATTATTTAAGCTCTCTGAGTATGAACGCTTTTCATTTGTAACTGGAGATTATAACATTCTATGAAGAATCAAATAATCCAACATATGTAAAGCAGTTAGTTTATAGTGCCGGATACAGAGTGTTCAGTAATCACAGCTCTTCTAATTATTATTTAATACAAGATGATTGGGTAGGCCACCAAATTGTTTTTAAATCAGCCTCTGTAATAGTGGTTGAATATTCATTATTATAACTAACATTGATATATCATATAAAGATATATTATAATAATTATTGCTACACATGGAACTCAAAGAATGTGTCAACTACTAGTCATTTTACATTAACAGATTTCATTGAATCATTTCCCAGTACTGCTCTATGATATATTATTCTAATTTTAGAGAAAAGGGGTTTCAGAATAAATAAATATCTTCTCCAGGATCTTGCAGCTAAGCAAGTTACAAAAGTCTACTGAAACTCATGTGTGCATGAGTCAAGAGGTTATACCATTTCCACTACGTTATTCTGCTTTCCATTCCATTTAGTATCTCTATTATCACAGAAAATAAGCACATATGATAATTGTGCCCTATTTTTGTTTTTGTTTTTGAGAAAAACCAAAGGTCAAAGATTCTAAATAACTTGTCCAATATCATCTAGTAAGTGGCAGAGGTCTTCTGACGAGGAATTTGTTCTTTCTCTATTTCAACACAGGTGGTTTAAAATATATGATAAGAGAAAAAAAAATCAAGTGTCCCAAGTCAAATGAAAAAAAAAGGAGATAGAAATACAAAACAGATGTGTTAATGGAGAAAGTGAACCTAGATAGTACTCTCTTAAAAAAACAAAAAAAAGCAATAAACTACCAGTTATTAAAAGCTTTCAGGAGCAAAAATTATATTATGGCAATTGAGGTTTTATCTGAGAAAAAAAAAAGTAAACCATATGACATTCCACAGAATCTTTTTCATAAAGAAAAAAGAGCTGTTGCCATAGTTACCTAAAACCCATGACTCTCTGCTGAAATGTGACTTTTTTTCTTCCCACTGTTTTCCTTCCACGTGATGTGCTTTTCACCTGATGAGTGAATTCCCTGACCACATTGCACTCATGTCTATCACCTAGGAAATGTTTTTTCTCTTTATTTTGATTCATTATGACAAAGCTACTCTTGATCTGCCTTTTATGTTCATGGCTGCCTTACCTGCTGCTTGCATAACATTGGATCTAATTGTATTGAGCACAGGTATTTGTACTTTAATGTTATGAAGCACCACCCCCATTTCCAAAAAAAATGGGCTATTTTAATTTATGACAGACATGCTTCTACTTGAAAAGCTCTTAACACTAAACAAACAAATAAATGAACAGACATACAAAAAAGATGTGAATTCTGAATATAAGCTTTCTAAGAAAACTAACATTAGTTACCTGATATATGTATGTGTGTGTGTGTGTGTGTGTGTGTATATATAATTTTATGCAATAGAAAACCCTACCAGTAAATATTATTAATCACACAACTCACATGTAACTTGCTTGATCTTCTTTATTGTGTACTGTCTTTTTTTTTGCATGCACACACACACACACACATACATGTAGAAGCCCTGAGAGAATTATACAAAATGTTTTATTCTAGACTTTGCATAAGTTGCTGCTTATATTGGCATTATTGTGCCCTTGGCGTTGGAGATCCAATACTATAAAGAAGTGTGGTGTAAGGTTCTAGAAATCCAGCCACGCAGAATTTAATTTTTATTGAATATTAGCATCGGAACTAACATTTCTTTGATTTTTAATTTTTTGAATTCAACATACATTTATAAAGCCAAGTCTATGTATATGATATGATCTTGGGCTCGTTGGATATAAAAATAAATGAGAAATTGTCTCTACCATGGTACAACTGGCAGTCTGGTAGCCAAAGCTAGGTTTGAAACAATTATATGTACTGAAGAGTTATAGGTGCTATAATATAGATCTGTATAAAGTGTAATGATAGCACAAAAGGACGAGGGACAATTCTACCTGAATAAGGGATGTGGATCAGTAAAAGTCGAATGGAGTTTTTTCATTATAACATGAATAAGAAGGAACTATATCAATATATCTATACTAGTTGTCTGTGCAATTGAATTTGGAGGGAGTCAAAGTGATTACAAGTCAAAATTTACTTCCATAAATTAGTGGCTTATTTGATCCCTTCTGAGCCTAAATGGCTCCTTATAAACAGGGAACAACGTGGTTGACTTGAAATAGCACTGGAGTTAGAGGCACTGGGTCTGAGTCCTCACTGTGTGACCTTGGACAACTCATCCTACATTTTTAGGCCTTTCTATCTTCTTTTATAAAAGGTGGGCACTATTAGACACTACTGTGGGTTTCTTAGGCTCAGAGTTCATAAATGCTATGAATCTCGAAAACCTCTATTTTTGTATCAAGTGAAAAATATCTGAAATCAAGGGGAAAAAATGGAAACTTTGTATCAAAGGGGCCATTAGTCTAACTAATTTGGAAGGTATAAATGAACTCACTGAGTATGGAAGCTCTGTGATCTCATCTCACACAAAATAGTCTAGTCCTTGATTTGAGTGTTTGATTCAGGCAAAAGCATTTAAACCAGTGGTGTGCTTATTACAGAACCTGAGTTTGTAAAGTGAAGGAGGTACTAAAACAATTTCATATTAATTGAATCAGCAATTCTCAGTGCTGGCTGCACATTAGAATCACATGAGAAGGTTTTAAAAATGTAGATGGCTGGACTTCACAGTGGACAACCTGGGAGTGATTTTTCAGCAGAAGTAGTATGGGTGGAGCTCATGCAATTGTTTTTTGTTTTGCTTTTGAATGCTCCTTACATGATTTAGATGCTGAGAACTACTGAATTAAATCAATAAAATAACTGATCTTAATTTTTAAACAACTGTAACGAGAGAGGCTGTGTGAAATAATGGAAACAAGCCAACTAGAGTTGGGTAACTCTCACTTCACAGAGTGATACCACTCACAATAGGTGGACAAAAATGTTCATTTGTTTCACCTTCCTTATTTAAGTCGTCAATTGCTTGTTTTTTCTTCAATGGTCTTTGTCCACTCTATTTCCTAATTTTATTTTTAACACCAGTTACTGCAGAACAGTTTAATCATAGAACAATAGTGAAACCTAATGTTTTAACAGTTTCAGTCCAGTGTTTACCTACTAGACCCAAAAAGTTTTATTTATAAATAGAACGAGCCATAATCATAAAGAAAAAAAAATAAAGGAAACAGTTTCCACTCAATAAATAATAAACAATTAGAAAACAATTACAAACATAATTCTGGGTCTCACCAAGTAGCATACATCTCGTAATTAAATATCAATTAGTATCTATCTAATAAGCTTTAGTGTGGATGTGATAACTTGCTTGGTAATTTAGATAATCCTCCAGCCTTTTTGGGTCAAGTGAAGTTGTACAGTTAAGGAAAGCATTATAACAGACTGAACATCCCACATCCAAGCTTACCAATATTTTAAGCAGTAACAGAGGATGTGAGAGCTAGATGAGAGTTTTGTACTTTATAGATTAAGGCAGGAGGTCTGAAGTGTTATTGAAATAGATTTTTTTCCAAGCACATTTTTTTCCAGCCTTTCCTGCACAAATGCACTCATTATTCTTGGTAAATAGCTGACATTAGTGACACAAGATATTATACAGTGACTATTTTTCAGTGGGCTTCAAGAGGCTCCATATGGAAGGTGTGTGAACTTAGTTGGGTGGGGGATGGGAAACCAGCCACATTTCAAAATTGCAGAGTGCAAGGCACAAATGCGATTCTTCCCATCATATTTAAATCTTGGGTTTAGTTCCATAATGCACTGCTATTCAAAAGTGCTGTATTAGAACTGTTGGGAATATGAGCAGAAAAACATTCCTTCTGCCTTATGGTGTATATAATTAAAAGCATATTTCTTTAGTTACCTTTTGCCTCTAAGTGAAGAATTCTGAATAGGAGAAATAGAAATTAAATTTCAAAGTAGCAATGCCTTATATTTTTCCTCTGAAGTTTTAGGGAAAATCCCAGTGCGACCCAATGAACAACGTGAGACAGAATGGGACAATCCTTTGGTTAAAGACATCATAGCAGTCACATGCTTGGAAATAGTACAGGGTGGGCACGAAGCCAAGCTATCTGAGAACAAATCTTATCCCTGTTACTTTTATCTCTGATCATGTATAAATTACCTAATATCTGTAGCTCAGTTTTTAAATCTTTAAGAAGGGGAAAAGTTAGTAAGAGTATTAAATGAGTTAATGCACAAAAGCATTTGCAACAGGGCTTCACACATGCTACATGCTCAATGAATATTAGCTGTTTTCATGATTTACCTATTTGGGTCTCAGAGTCCTCATATGTTTTTTTAAAAGAAGATTTAATCTAAAATAATATTCCCCAAATTTGCCTGATCATAGGAATCACCATAGCCATTTAATATATAATGCCTTCCCAGGACCCTTCCCTGAAGATTCTAATCCATCGGTCTGGGATAAGGCCACGAATTTGTATATTTAATATGTGCTCTGTATGAATTTCATGGAGAAGAAAATTTCAGAAACACTGACCTAGATCATTTATTTATTTAATTATCTAAATATTAACTAATGGATGTATCCAATGAATACTTAATACGCCCTTATCATTTGCCAGTCACTACCTTAGGTGCTGGGGGATACAGTGACGAACTAAGTACTCTGTTAGAACTTAGGAACCTAGTAGAAGATATTAGACAAATAACCACATAGACGTCTCTGTGACGATGATTGTGAAGTGTGCTCTAAAAGAAAAATACAAGGTATGTTCAGAGCTCTTGATAGGGAATCTTTTCTCCTCTTGCTGAGAGAGATCAGGAGGGAGGTTTATGAAGACTTGCCTGAAGAAGTGATTGCTCAGTTTCCTTTATGCTCTGATACTGAGTGTCCAGTACACCTTACCTGCCAGGAGGAGAAGAAGGATGCCGGGCTGAGTAGGTTAGGGTTTGCTGCGTTGCGCCCTCCCATGTACTCATCAGTGCAAATTTCACAGTTTTCAGCATCTCTCCAGTCCCAGTATGGAATGGTAAAGTTCTCATCCCTTGTCAGTGTCTGGATTTCTTGTTCCCATAGCAGCAAGAAGAGTCTGTGCCAAGGCAGAAACCCTGGTGCTTCATGAGCAAAATCAATGTCTCTCCAGATTTCAGATCCTCCAAGCAGCGTGTCCCTTGACACGTAATAATGCATCCAGACAAAGAGGTCATAAATGTTGATGTCATTAAACATGGGTGATGACCCATTATTCATTTGGCCATAGGTGCCTGTGGGGATGACATAGTCTGGGCTGGTGGTATGCTTTGCTAAATTGAGGTAGGCAAGAAATTTGTTCTTCTCTGGCACACTCAAATCAAAGATGTTTCTTCTCACCAAGAGACGCTTCTCTGTGCACTTTGGTCCCCAGAAGCCAAACTTGCAGTTTCCACAGTTGAATCCCATGAAGTTGCCAAAGCACTGGCATGTCCTGTTGTAAAAGACGGAGGGCCAAGACTCCCGGTCATCCACCCCTGTGAAGGGGAATTGAGGCCCAAGTGGTGCATTGGACAGAACAATGTCCTGACAGGAACCCCTGCCTGAAAGCTGGCCGCAGGGACTCCCGTCACCACCCCATGGTGGGCAACATTCCTTCTCCATCAAGTTCTTAGAGGACACACAGGCTCGAGGGAAATGGCCAGTGGAGGTCTGGAAACTCCACAGCAGGCAGGCCAACACAGCCAGTAGCATTCTTCCTCTAGTCCTCACAAGATCTGTTTGAGCTGGGTAACTGAGCCACACAGTTTTCTTTCCAGCTAGCCCTATAGTGACTCTCACATGTTTTGGCTTAGACCTATATAACACCACGCCCACCTCCGGCATCAGACACTCTCCGTCTTTATTGTAAGCTTTCGTCTTCTGAAAACCACATGACTGACTTGTCTGCGGAGTTGGCATGTATCCCACCAGCGGGATAGTCCTATGTTAAAGTGGACTTAACCATTAATAGTTTCTTGTGGTTAGGATAATAACAACTAATATTAATATTAACAATACTAATGGCTGATCTACAGAACCCCAGTTAATTGACTGTGAAATTAATGATGATTTTAATTTAAAAATTCGAAGTCGTGTCAGGAATAGAGCTTCTCTCATTAACAAAGGTCAGTAAGGGTTAGACATTGTGAGTGCAGGGTAGCTGTTCCTCAGAGACCATAAATGGAGCCACAGCATTTGCAGAAGTCAGCTTTGGAAAAAGAGACTCCTTTCAGAGTCTATAGATTATTTATCTATATATTTATGTATCTGATTATATTGCAGCTTATTTGTACAAAGTATCAGAAGAAAAAAAAAATCTTGCTGTTTCTTCTCCCTGATTATCTTGATGCATTTGGCTGTTTGCTAGCTCTCTAACCACACTCATTTTCTGATTATTCCTAAGGATAAGTCACCTTCATAGGTGGGTAGTCTGCTTTACTGTGAGGACTTTTACTAGTTCATATTCCAAAGGAATCTCTCTCTCTCTCTCTTTTTTTCTATCTATCTAGCTAGCTAGCTATCTCTTTTTTTCCCAATGCTGTAGCCATCTTGTGTCACCCATAAGTTCTGGAAATCAGGAATTTATTTGAAATTTTGTTTGCAATATGGTCTTGCCAAAGGAATTCTCATTTTAGTGAATTAATAAGGATTCTTATATTTATTCAACAAATATTTATTGATGATCTAAATCCTCTCAGGAATTCTTTATCTTGTGTACAGTGAGCTAGATAAATTGAAATGCATAGATAAAAATATAATTTTTCCTCTTATGCTGATTTTCCAATGAGTAGTATAGACAATAAGTATATCAGACTTTCAATGGAGGGGACATCTGTGAACTGAAGATCCTGCAGAGTTGCATAATTTTGGATAACAGTATTGAAATGTTATTAAGGGAGTCCCGCTTGAATAAACCTTAAAGGGTGGGCATGAATCAGAAAGGCAAATGAGAATGGAGACGCCACTTCAGGTAGGGGAAACTGCAGAGATGGGAGCTATGTTTCAGGTGCAAAGTTAGAGTGCTGGTTCAAATAGACTCCCCATGCTATAGGGAATAAAACCGGGGATTAAAAACTAAGTGGTTTGAACTAAGGTGAGTTGAAGTTAGAGGAATGAGAGTAGTCAAATCAAAGTTGTGCCTCTGAGACTTCTTTCCTTATCCTGCTCCATACTCAAAGCGGGGTGGTCCCAAGAACATAAAGAACAAGTGAGAAAAGTGAAAGCTCTGAGGAAAGCAGCAGCGCTGGGCTCTTAGCTGCACAGTTCTAGGGAAGGGCATCACTGCGCTGGTGACGTTGGAATATCAGCCTGTCTGTTCTCTTCCGTTTCTGCTGGAGTTTGTCTCATGGAAAAACATCAAGGCTCCTCCATACAATTCTTCTAAGCAGTGTGTGGGTGAAGAGGAAGAGAAGTTTCCATGGAAATGCTGCCTCTGGCTGGGATGGGAAGTCATCACATGATCTCCACAAGGAGGCTCAATCTTTTTTCTTCCTCCTTTCAGAGCCACAAAGAGATTAAAACAGGGCTTCTTGTCCCTGGGGTGTCTTGATTCTGTATTACTTTTAACCATATGGGGCCTTTGTAATTCTGTTCCATCTACTTGCAGACAAAATTCAACTTCTCATGTTCAATTTAATTACGAATTTTGCTTTACACTTGCCCGACTATCAGGCTTCTCAGTGAATGACTTAGAAAGCCTCCATCACGCTGCAGTGCTTCTGTGGTCTACTCTCTCAAATCTGTTTTTCCTAGTCTTCAGAACATTCATAGAGAAATGGCTAAAATGTACTTGTCCTCTTAAGTTTCTTCACAAGGTTGATTCCTTTAAATAGACGGACCTCATTATTACTCTCAAATATAGGACGTTATCTCCTCTGGACCATGTATGTATCTGTCTTACTGTCAATACAAACTTCTTAAATATCAAACCCCATTTAGACTAGTTCCTCCCTAAACTCTAGATGTGTATTCTCTAGGTGTCTATAGTTTATAGAATTTGAAAGTGTCCTTTCAAATTCTAGGTTTGAAGTGATGTCAAACTGAAATTATAGGTTTGAAGTGATGTCAAACTGTCTTGTCTACCATTACATGGTTTTATGACAATTTTTTTTTTACCTCATGGTTTTATTATTCACTGATAATTGTTTCCTATATCCATTATTTCATTAAAGAACTCAACAATAGTGAATTTTGTATGTAATTCTACATGCATTTATTAATTGTGATTCTTTGGTAAATTGTAACTTTTCCTCATCAACTATTTAGTTACTCTGACATACATTCTGTACAAGAAAGGAAGGGTGAATGCTTGAGTCTTGTCCTTTATTTATCAATTTTTCAGAACAATGATTTGGTGCCTTAACAACCTCTAAACATAACCAATATATTTGCTTTAACTACTATGAAGACTTCTAGAGTTTTATGTATTTGATGTGTTTCTTTTGGAGGTAAGAATGAATAGATCTTTGCCCAATGGTTAGCTAATTAGTAGACATCAGCCAAGCTACATTATGATGTTGAGTAATGATTATTATGACTGTGTTTATGTGTATGCATATTGAAGGGAAAAATATGTAGTCATCAAACCTCCACAATTTAAGTTTAGACTCATTCATGTATTTAATAAAGATTGAGACTCTACCCTGCCCAAGATCCTATACTAGAAAACTGGAAGATGCAAAGTTGTATAAAAGTCACTGCCCTTGGATTTGATGCTTTGAAGTCAGACCCTGAATTTTTATCCAAGGTCTGCCAGTTATTAGTTCTTATGCCCTATGCGAAGAAAAAAGGGAGAAGAGAATAAGTCTATACATATGATTTGTCCAATAATTTAACTTATCACCTCCTCTGTATACTCAGCCTTACCACATATGGCTCTTTGGAGTTTTAAATGATGTAATATACATGTTAAACACTCGTTACAATTTCTGACATATATTAAATACTCAATAAATGTTAACTGTTATTAAAATCACAAATTGGGTGCTCGTGGTATTCATTGCTATAGGGTTTTCATTACTTCTAGGCCTTTTCAGTGTTAAGAGCTAGGAAATAACTATTTTATTAGCTATAACTAGATATCATTATTATAAATTGACCCCTTCTCTACCTGTTATTCTCACTTGTTCTTTTCTTCCAATTAAAAGCTTATTCTCTAAGACACTGATCTTCTGCCATTACATCGAGGTGTCATGCTTCCTTAGGATTCTGAGTTGAGCACATGCTCTTTTCCCTCTTTAACTCACTTGCATAATCAAATCATGCTGGAAAGATTCAGCTCAGATGTCATAACCTCAAGGAAGTCTTTGCATTCTACAGGACTCCTCCAAGTATGTGTGGTGGACTTCTATTCTTTCATTGTACCCTGAGTTCATTTTTGTCATTTAAGCATCACAATGCATTGCAATAATCTATTGATTTGTCTGATACTCCCTTCAGGCAATCAGTCCTTTGAGGGCAAAAAAGTGATTTCATGCCAATTACCTGGTACAGTGCCTGGCACTTTATGTATATCTCATTAGATGGAATGGATGGATTGATGAATGGATAGATCTGTTTCTTTTTCTTTTCTTTTCCTTATTTTGTGAAATGCATTTTAAAGTTCTAAAATATTTCAAACATATAAAAAAGATAGATCCACTATACTTATTCAATACAGAAAACATGGCAGACTAATGCTGAACTTTTTAGATCACATAATACCATTTTTGGAGACATGAAATGCAGAGTTGGAGGAGGATGGGAAGAGGCTAGCCCTCATTTTGAATGTAGTGTCAGGCACTCAGTCAGGACAGCAGAACCCAGCAGTACACAGCATATGCCAAGGAAAGCAAGAAGGCCCACTGTGAAAAGAGATAGACAGAAGAGAGGGACACATTTTATCAGCACTCTGGTAGAGGCTTAGCTCAGTGAAGGGAGGGAACTAGTATTTACCTAGGATTTATTCAACAATCATATCCATACCACATTTATTGGATGTCTACTTTGGGCTGGGTATTTTACATGTAATTTTAAAAATTTAATCCTCCAAACAAGCCTGCAATATACATATTAATATCCACCTATAGTTAAGGAAACTGATGTCAATGATTAAGGTCAAAGTACTACTAAACTGCAGAGACCATATCTGTCTGTATAATCTCACAAATCTCACAAATATTCTATTTTATTGTGTTATCTTCTTATGTTAATGCAGTTTTACTTACCGATTGCACTTGACTGTACGAATCCTACTTCTGTCTAATGTTAACTTCATACGAGGTCGGACAATTAAGTTTGTGAACAAATTCTAGAAAAAGTGTTACACACCTAATTGCTGAATATCACTACGGTCACCTTTGAAGTACTCCCCTTGGGAAGCTATGCACTGATGCCAGGGCCTAGTCCACCCTTCAAAGCAATTTTGGCACTCTTTTTCTGGAATGGCCATCAGAGCTGTTGTCATATTAACCTTGATGTCCTGAATGTCATCAAAATGTCTTCCTTTCAACATTTCCTTTATCTTCGGGTAAAGAAAGAAGTCACTGGGGACCAGATCAGGTTAGAAGGGTATTCCAATACAGTTATCCGTTTACTGGTTAAAAACTCCCTCACAGACAGTGCTGTGTGAGCTGGTGCATTGTCGTGATGCAAGAGCCATGAATTGTTGGTGAAAAGTTCAGGTCATTTCCAACTAACCCTTTCACGCAGCTTTTTCAGCACTTCCAAATAATAAACTTGGTTAACTGTCAGATTGGTACAAACTCATAATGAATAATCCCTCTGATATAAAAAAAAAAAGGTTGGCAACATTATTGCAAAATGTTCACGAATTTAATTGTCAGAATTTGTACTCTTCTTGTGCCATATTCTCATTCTCATAGCTGTTGTGAAGGTCACCTTCGGGTATTTGACCATATCCTTGACAAGCTTCTAGAGCAGGAGTGTCAAAACTGCGGCCCGCGGGCCAACTGCGGTACGAAATCCATTGTTAATTGTCCTGCAGCAAATTCCAAAAATATATTTAGTTTACTTAAATAAACCAGGTGAGGCAATACGTACTTCACCTCGAGTGAGTGGCCTGGCTGTTTGTGTATTTTACCTCATATGGCCGTTGGTAAAAAACGTTGAAAAAAGTTTTGACACCCCTGTTACAGAGTATAGATGAGTCTTAGCTATCCCCTGCTCCAGTGTAAAGGGAGTCTTTTGTGATAAATTGCCTCAATCATACACTAAATCTGCCTTCAAAACTGATCCTCGTGGACTATTGACTGTTAAGCAAATCATACTCACCACCACAATGCTGATGACTTGCATTTTCTTGCTTCAGTTGAACTGTCTATAAATTATCCTGAAGGCAGAGGCTATTAATTTTCGATTGTCCGTTTCCTGATTGTGCACTATTCTACTACATGCAGACCTAGTTTGGCTATTGCTTGATGCATACCCCACTTGTAATTAAATCTTTGTTAGAAATTACCTAAACAGCACTTACAAAGAGTAAAATTGGCATTACAAGGACAGGGGGTATAAATTTTAGATACGTTATAAAGAAAATGGGTTAGTAGGAGGACACAACTGTAGGTTGGCTACTCATAGACAGCACAGCACAGCCTCTGAAGACATGACAACAAACCTAGCTAATGAGCCAAATGTGGAAAACTAAATGGCACAGTCATTGCAAATAAAAAAACAAAAACAAAAACAAAACTTGTTTTAATGTCAACAAATTGTGCAGATCCTCTAGAAGAAAGTACATGTCTTTTAGTATTTATTTTTTGAACATAAATAATCTTCATTTTTATATTTTTCTTTTTCATACATTAAAATTTATATTTTCTTTCTCATAGTTTATACACGCATTTGTAAAATATTAAATGTATATGTTCAAGTCATAGTAATTACTCAGTCTATGAATAACCACTGGTTGTTTTTGAATATTCAGGACCCCATACATTAACTGGTTTTTTCCTACGTCTCTGCCTATAATGACTGGAAATCATTGACTTGAGCAATGTCATCCAACAGTCTCGGTGTGCTTTTAACACCAAGGATGGTTTTAGGAAGACATTGAAACTTAAATCAAAATGAAGGTTCACATGCGCAATTCCTAAGTGTTTCATCAATAAAGATAATCTCGTATTGTTAAAAAGAATCTCATAAAAGGATCAAAAACAACATAAATAAGTTAAGTTTATTATAATAGAATATAAACACATAGAACTCTTAAAAAAAAGAAAAGTTTGGCAAATGGGTCTACAATAAAATCAGGTAAACAACTTGCCAATTTGGGATTAGAAGAGTCATCTGGTAAAGTGGAAAACGCTGGGTCACAGATTAATTCAAATTAGTTCTGGTGCTGCCATGTTCTGTGTGACTTTGGGCAAAGCACCTAACCATTCTGATTTTAACCTTCCACAGTAATAAAACGGAAGTGATAATGCCTGCTCTGTCTACTTCCAAAGAGTGTTAAAATGATGCTGCCTTCTCATACCTTTAGATAACAAAAGACATTCACAAACTCCATCTCCTTGTCTTTTAAAGTTTAAACTACTAATCCCAAATCTGAACCCCCATCACAACCCGCAATTTCTGATTGGACTTTTGTAACCGATGTCTCTCTCTGAGCAGCTCCTGTTCTTCCTGTGTAGCCAATGATCCCTGCAATCAATGCAGGAAAGAGTGCAATTCCCAACATTATTCCTACTTCACTAAATTAATCTACTTAGCATGTGTCTTATGGTGAAGAGAAAAAATTAACCTAGTGGCTATGCTTCAAGTGGTATCTTTCCAAATGGATGCACCAGAATAATGTTCTGTGCAAGCAAATGGTTGAAAAACATTTACCTAAATAAAGGGACTATAGAATACTTTCCTTCTCAAATCACGTATTTTCCAAATAGTTACATAGATTACTGAACTAAGTATGGATTTATAAACATTTTTACCTAATCTCAATTTTTGTGCCCTCTCTCCAGTTCAGTCAGTCCTGCCTGTCCTTTTAAGCCAGTTTTATATGGCACTTAACCTGATGGCTTGTTGACTGTTCCCAAGATTAATTTGCCCTGAAACATTCCTTTCAATCATCTTATACTCTTATTTCAGGACAAATTCAAATCCATTACAGCCAACATTTATTCATATTACCCAGTGTGAAGCACCGTACTTAGAAGAATAAAGGGCAGTGCCTACTTTTGAGGAGTCAGAATAATACACATTTCTTCCTTCCTTCATTTAATCAATCAACAAACATTTATTGAGTGTTTTTATTTTGCCAAGCAATGTACATGACAAGAGAGGGTAACAGTGACAAATGAGCCATGGTCTCTGCTCTGAAGTAGTTCACAGTCTGGCAAGGGATTCAGAGAAATCAAGAGACAATTGCAGAACCGTTTGTTAAGTGCATATTGTTAATAATATTGAATGTGGCATCAGTCAGGGTTCTGGCAGGAAGCAGCTGACTTTTTAAGGGAGGTTTTAATAAAGGAACCATTTACAATTTTGGGAGCAGGAGTTGAAGGAAATGAACATGGGATAATGTAGTATCCTCAGCATGAAGGGCAAGGGGAAGGAACAATTACTGGAACACAGAAAAGTCACTGTATTGACTGAACCAGCTGGCAGGAGCTATAGCCTTGCAGAAGGATGCGGGCAACCTCTGACTAACCGGCAAAGAGGGATTGGGGAACTGAAAACCTTGACTTCCTTTTCCTCCTGCCCTCTGATCTTTCTATCTGTGCACTTCTGTGGATGAAGCCACGCTGAAGCCACAGGACCAAGAAGCCCATTAATGAGGTTCTTATTAGAAAGCTTCCTGGAGCCAAGAACAGGGTAGAAAAGACAAAGAATGGGCCTGGGAGGTCAAAGGAATGGTATGTAGCACAAATGCCTACTCTGTGCTTTTCTCATAATGCCATTCATCTTTGCAGCAAACCTGCATGAAATGGTTATTCTAATCATGCAGATATACAAAATAAGGTTCAGAAAATTTACATGACTTACTCAAGAGCATGCAACTAATAATTCATAGATCCAGGGTTTGAGCACACCCGTGTGGTTGCACTATCTCTGTTCTTTTCACCAGGTCTATATGTTAGGATTTGTGTGCAGGGAATTGTGGGAACAGTGAAGACATGGGACACAGACCATCTGTGAAGGGGCTTGGGGAGACAAGATTGTCAGGAAAGGCTTCCTGGGGAGATATGATGCCTGAACTGAGCTTTGAAGCAAGAATGGTATAAGTAAACAGAAGGAGAAGAAAGCGTAACCAGGGTAGGGGGAGCAGTAAATGGCAGAGATGACAAGATGCATTTCAGACTTGAAGTAATTGATTATGATTAAAACAGGACAGAAGAAATGAGAAAATATGACTTCTGTACTAGCAGTGTGAAAAATTGATATGATTTAGGGACTTTTAGGTGAGTTAAAGCCTGCATGTCATTATTTCATAGTGTATAGAGGTTAGGATTTATATAGACAAATAAATAGGGTTATTTTAGGTGAAAATAAGAGAAAAAGAGATATATAGGAAGATCATTACAAACAAAGACACAGCTCTTTCACCATTGGCCCTCAGTTTAGCACCCTCAAGGACTAGACCAACATTTTCTAGAAGTTTTATCATTATGAAATTAATAAATCTTATTGCACACATTATAGTAATTATATGCTAGTAAAGTGACTGACAGTCCCAAACCCACTATAAATATTACATATATTTAAAAAGTAAATCAATAACACCAACCAAGTCTATAAGAACATTAGCAAGACTTCTGGCCTAGAATTTCTGTAATAGTACATTTGGATAGCTTGGTCCCCATACTGTTTAGATATATAAACTCTATTGTCAAACCCCTCCCTTTCATCCAGTGGCCAATAATACAGCACTTACCTAGAGTTAATCAAGATCAAAGCAAAATTAAACAAATGAGCAAAAAACAGGCTTTTATACAAAATTTTCTTATACCGGCAATTGACCTCATTTTGAGCCTCAGTTTTTCTTTTTGTAAAACAAAGATAATAAAATCAGCTCACAGGATTACAATGAGAATTAACTTAGATAATGTCTTTAAAATAGGAGGCTTCTATCCTTAGCCCCTCAAAAAATTCCAGACTATTTTTACTTTGTATTTTACGTATCTTTTTTTTTTTCCTGAAGGAAAAGACATTACATGACTTAAAAAGGATAGGTAAAATTTAAAAATGTGGAATTCATATATATTTAGTTTGTTCCGTGTACTAAGCAATTAAAATGCTAGGCAATGAACATGGAAGAATTATATAGAATTCTGGATTTTTCAACTTCTCTTTCATCTCACGTTATCTCAATATATACATAGTTGAGCTTCTTAGTAATTATATCTTGGTGCTACTAAGATGCTACATCACATTATTTCTATTTTACATGTTAGAGAATCAGACAGTCTAAGGGATAACAAATTTTTTTCTGATCCACTGAGTATTTCATAGCTGTAACTAAATTCCCAGACATAGAACTCTTTCTGATCACTTTACTCCTCAAGGATCTGCTATTTATTTGTAAAGCCCTTTGATAGCACCAGATGAAAACTGCTACTGTGCACAAAGGCATATTTATATCATGTGGTCAGAAGCACTGAAACACAGAGAAAACATATGCTTCATGCCACAAGAAAAAACTCTGATGCAACCTGAACTTTTGGGCCTTATGTTAGCATAGAAGAAGCTGGGGGTGAGGCAAATGCCCCACATCCATTTATTTTATGTAGTTCTAGGGAAAGAGAAATTCTGGAAATAGCTGCTAGTTTTCCACAGAAGCAGGAACTTCCACCTATACCACATTATACACAACTTTAATTCGGTGTGTCCTCCCAGTAACTCGAGCAGAAAACCAGCCTGCTTTCCTTCTTTCAAGAGATGATAGTTTATTACAAACTAGGAATAAACAGAGAGCACTGACAGCTTTCAGATGTCATACTTTTCACGCTAAATATATGATTCAGTTTCACTTCATGGAGGCATAATGAGCAAATGCAAAGCCAAAAGAAGGCCACACTGTGCCAAGGGTGAGCTAAGGGCATCAAGGCTGTGTCGGAATGACAGAAGAAAGAGGAGCTTTTCTTTGATTTGACACTGCAGGCTCTAATGGAGAGTCAGAGTACTTTGTCTACACTGCTGTTTAGTGGCTTAGATTCTTTCCAGCCAAGAGTTGGGCTAGCAGAGATATTTTTGTAATGAAAGTCACGTTACTTCTTCTAGTATTCAAATTAAGAAAACATAAGAGACTATGTCAGATGGAAGCTTTTGTTTTAGATTCCTAGGGATACATGTAATTATTGTTTTCCAGATTATAAATACATGTTTATAGAAAAATGAAGTAAAAAAACTGATGCCGACTCTCAGCACAGTTTAAAATAGATTAAAATGCTGAAAAAATATTTTAAAAACACATCAATTGGTAGAAGGCAGAAAGAAAGGAACAAAGAAAGAGTTCAGTTCAAGAAGTTGAGAAAAAAGAAGCCAAAGAAAGTAGAACCAAAGAAATAAGATACAGCAGTGATTTTTAAGACAATAATAAAGAGGATTTTTTTTGAGAACTAATAAAATGTTGTATTTTTTGCGAAGATTATTAATAAGAAACTCAAGAGAAAGTACAAATTAACTCTGTTATAAAGGTTGCATAACTATAGATGCAGAGTGCATTAACAAAATCATGAGAAGAATTCTGAAAAACAAATATGATTAAAAATTTAAAAACTTAATTGAAATGTATATATTTAGGGGAAATATGATGAACAAAGCAGACTTTATAAGAAATAGAAAATCTGAATAAACTCTCAAACTCTTAAAGAAATTTAATCATATATATATGTGTGTGTGTATATATATATATATATATATATGTCTTTGAAAAGATTACACTTAACTTTCTTAGTGCCACAATAGATTATTATCACACTTAGTATTTACCAGTATATTATTTTTGTCACAAGATCTGAAGTTGAATTAGGTCTCTCTCTCTCTCTTTCTCTCTCTCTCTCTCTCTCTCTCTCTCTCTCTCTCTCTCTCTCTCTTTCTCTTTCTCTTTCCCCATCTCTCTTTCTCCATCTGTTTCTGGGTACTTATTTTTCTCTCTGTCTCTCTTTCTTGCTTTCTTGTTGACATGTTTATGCCTACTTAGATTAAAATAATTTCTTAAGATTTTCATGTCCATCTTTAAGAACTCAGCGACACATTTCTTATTCACCCAAATTTTAGTTTTACGTACCTCTCCGTATAAACACCAAAATTTTTTGCAGCACAGATTTCTTTGTGGAACAGTAAACAAACTTAGAGATAATGCCATTCTATCCATTCATTTTATAAAATAGGAAAACAAGGATAAAAGAGGCGTAGTAAAATAGCTAAAATTATAATCTCATAAGAGCAGAACAAGGATCAGACATTAACCCAGTCTTCTTGACCCTTGTGCAATGCCGTTTAATTAAATTCTTCATCCCCCACCTGTTGTGAGAAACTTAAAAAACTTCAAGATTTGAAGGCTTTGCAAATTGCCTATCTCTCTTATTTACAAAGTGAGAGCAACTTCTCTATGTATATTTTCTTACGAAGAATTCCATTGTGAGGTTTTTCTCCCATCCCCATTTATTCCTCCCTCTAAACCATTAATAATGATTAACTCAATGTGACTGCCATCCATTCAGTCCTACCCCTTCCCAGAGACTTCTCTGCTCACTACCAGATGTTGGTCTAACAATAAATTGATTCTATGTGCAGTGGCTATTGCATTGCATTCTCGACAAGTTTGTGAGACTCTAGATTTAAATTCAGGATATAATTTTAGAGTGATTAAAAAATAGAGTATCACTGAACACCAAATACCTTCTTTCTTCTTAGTTCCTACACTTTCTCTGGTGTTGCTTTGAAGACACTCTATTCAAGTCAACATTTACGTATAAGATAAAGGCATCTGTTAAAAGTTTGGGGAGTAAGAAATATATAGAAGAAGCACTTGATTGGAAGAGAGAGGGAGTTAAAAGTCTCTTTTCAAAATAATGAATAAAAAAGATAATCCTACCATAGTTTACTGTTGTACAATGCAGCCACGCCAGCAGGAGAATTACCTGCAGAACATTGTAAAACATGAGTACACAATCCCAGGCTCCATTTTCAAAGTTTTACTTTCAAGAGATCCAAGGAGAACTCAGGAAATTTTATCTTTGGAAAGTTTCCCAGATGATGCTGATGTGAAGCCAGATTTGATTTCTCTTATCAATAGTTGGTAGTTTATGGAACACAAATTTTGCACGTTTCTTGCACATATTCTGTTTGATTTATCAATAAGGATTTCATGCATTTTGATCTAATTGTAAATGGTACCGTTTTTAAATTTTATTTTTTTTAAATGTGTATTGCTGTTCTATAAATATTCAATTAATGTTATGCTTTTTGGGGTTTTCTTTATATTCAGTCATGTCGTTTGTGAAAAACAAAAACAACAACTGTTTTTTTTTTTTAATTTCAGGTGCACAAAACAGTGTAATAGTTAGACATTTGTCATTTATGTCCCTCACACAGTGACAACCCCCCTCCCCCATCCACTATCCCTCTGACATCGCACAGAGCCATTACATTTCCACTGTCTCTATTCCTAATGCTGTACTCCACTTCTTGTAACTATATATATATATATATATATATATATATATATATATATATATATATATAAAATTGTAGTTGAATTCATTATTGTTCAGCTTCAGCTTCAGGTGTACAGTACAGTGATCAGGCATCTACGTCTTCCCTGAGGTGGTCTCCCTAACAAGACAAGTGTCCATCAGATACCATCAATAAATTAACAAATAGCAAGTGCTGGCAAGGATCTAAAGAAAAGGGAACCCTTGTGCACTGTTGGTGGGATTGCAGATTGGTGCAGCCACTATGGAAACCAGTGTGGAGGTATCTCATAAAATGGAACTACCTTATGACCCAGCAATTCCACTCCTAGGTATCTATTCGGAGAAATCCAAAACTCCAATTCAAAAATCTTTATGCACTCCTATGTTTATTGCAGCATTATACACAATAGCCAAGACATGGAAACAACCGAAATGCCCATCGGTAGATGACTGGATTAAGAAACTGTGGTACATTTATTCAATGGAGTATTACGCAGCCATAAAGAAGAAAGAAATCTTACCATTTGCAACAACATGGATGTTCCTAGAAAACATTATGTTAAGTGAAATAAGTCAGACAGAGAAAGACAAATACCATATGATCTCACTTATATGTGAAATCTAAAGAAAATAATAAATGAATGAACAACTGTTTTTATGCCTTCCTTTCCAATCTGTTGTGTTTTTTTTTCACTCCCTTTTGCATGCTATTCAGTACTGGCTACAATATGCTGTACAATTGTGAGTATAAGTGATGAGGGCTGATGTTATTGCCTTGTCCCTGATCTTAGGGGAAAATAATTCTATTTTTAAAAATTAAGTATGATTTTTGCTGCTGTAGTAAAATTTTTGCAGATATACTTTATCCATGTGGAAGTTTCTTTTCTAGTTATCTGAAAAAGTTTATTGCTTGTTTTTATTTTTGTTGTTTTATTCCATCATAAATGAATGTTGAATTTTATCAAATATTTATTTCAGCATCTATGAAGATGATCATATGATTTTTCCCTTTTAGTCAGTGTATACTCATATGGTGAATTATGTTTGATTTTTCAAATATGATTAAACCTTACATTCCTGGGATAAACTTCACTTCATCATGATGTATTTTACTTTTTGTAAGTTACTGTATTTGATAGCTTATATTTTTGTAGGAAGTTTTACCTCCCTGTGATCTAAATACGAAACAAATTCATAAATTAGATGTTTTAGAACAAGAAAAAGGTTGAGTTCTAGACTAAATTCTGGCCCAGATTATGGGATATGATTCATTGTAAGCCACTGCTGTCCACTTTAACAATATTAATAAAATCCCTTGCATTTCTCATCAGTTTACACTTTAAAATTACTTCCATAATCATTATACTATAAGATTGTAACAATAACTCTGTGGAGGAATAGCCTTTCTTTTTTCATTTTTCAGATAAACAATTGAAATTTGAGATGGTAAAAAAACTCATTTCAGTTCTCAGTTTATTAATTTCATTATTAATTATGAAATTACATCTTAATATAGCTATTATTTTGGAATATAATATTTCTAACTCCAAATCAATGTTCTTAACACAACTCCTATCTTCTTGCAAACACATTGGGTTATATTGTATTTTACCGTGTACAATGTGCACTTTCTTGCCCAAATTTGTGAGGGAAAAACAAGGATGCGCATTATGCATGGATAGTTCTAATTCCATACCTATATAAATGTTTTTAATTCTTTTATTTATGCTTATAAGTTAAAAGTGTCACTCTAGAAATCAATTACGATATCCATATGCAAAATAGTACTCTGGAATATGATTATTGGTTTTCTTGAACTTGCGATGAGCGTACAGTGATGAAGAGTTCTTGGCCTTCTATGATGTGTAAATATCATAAATTCGTTATATAAATTTGACACATAAAATTTCTTGTACCTTGTATCTATTTTTGTATTTTGTAATTATCTGTTACATAATATTTCTTGTATCTTAATATGTTTAAAAAATAAGTGGTAGAATGCCTTTATAATACAAAAAATAAGTACCTAAATGTAAACAAATAAAAATTTGAATTAAAAAATTAAAACAAAAGATTTTTTTTCCCTGAAAGTTTGGGCCAAAAACGTGGTGGTGCATTATACATAGGAGCACATTATACACGGCAAAGTATGGTAAATTTAGTCAGATATTTTGGTGTAGATGGTTTATTTTCATGCTCCTGGCCACCCTGCTCTGTACCCTTCTCTATTTTTCCTGCCCATGTTCTGTTCTGAAATCTTAGATATTTAGTGTCTCTGTAATTTGTTTACCAAATCCTCCTCACACACCCCAATACATCTCAACCATCAGAGCTATTAGACCTTTCATTCACAGTGTCTTTAAGAACTATATTTCATTAAATCTAAGACACTGCTGGTTATCAGATATATTATCAGTAGCACCATTAATTTATGTACTGGTAAAAGAGAAATTTATCATTGCAAATTATACTATGCAGTGATGCCTTCTTATCACATTCATTCTAATCCCAACAGTAGAAATGCTAAAATGTGAAAAAGGCTCTTTCATTTATCTATTGCTATGTAATTACCCACTCCCAAATTTAGTGGCTTAATATAAAAAATCATTAGTAGCTTTTTCATGGTTCTGTGGGTTGATTGGGCTCAACTGAGCCATCCTCTCTTGGGTTTTCTCAAGCAACTGTATTCAAATGAGAGTTATGACTATAGTAATTCAAGGGCATTACAGGGATGGATGTACCATCTGGCTCATTCATATGATGGTGATTGATGCTGACTACCAGACGAGAGTTTAACTGGAGATGTTGAATAGAATGCCTACGCATAACCTCTCCTCATGGCATGTGCTTTTTTCATAGTACAGAAACTGGGTTCAAAGAGGGAACATTCAAAGGGTGCTCCAAAAAGAGAAAGTAGAAACTGCCAATCTAATTAAGGGTTGGGCCGTAACTGAACTAGCATTATTTCACTTATAATCTATTGGTAAAAAAAAAGTCACAGGGCCTCCCTCATTCAATTGAATAGAGGAATAGAATAGATGATGGAGGATTGGCAAGCACAAATATATTACAAACATAAATAT
This sequence comes from Rhinolophus ferrumequinum, assembly GCF_004115265.2. Lineage (NCBI taxonomy): Eukaryota > Metazoa > Chordata > Mammalia > Chiroptera > Rhinolophidae > Rhinolophus > Rhinolophus ferrumequinum. The sequence continues at coordinate 61,245,756 of NC_046294.1, read as the reverse complement.
ACCTCTTTGAGTTCAAGAAAAAAATGAGGATATACACCAAGCTTGTTAATTGTGATTACCACTGGGTATAGAGATGAAAGGGGGACTAACTTTTTTGTAGAACTAAAATTTAAATGCTGGGGTTATAATAGATTTTCACATTTTTGTTACCACATGTTTTCCAAATACATTTTAAAGAGTATTAAAGAAATATATACTGAATTAATACTCACTAACTGCCCTCCCCCAATTTTTCCATGGTGCTTCCAGGGATAGAGTGACTACTACTATTGAAACTATAGTTTAGCTGGATTTTCCTCAATTATTTCTGTTTTTCTAAAAATTGCCTTAGAAAATTACTGTTGTATTTTTAGTCCTTACCCTCCCACGTGAATTAACCCCTTAAAGGAACAAAGTTAGTAACTTTATACTTCAAAGTCCAGTGCCCACATTTTTGGTAAAGGAATAAGACTTGGAAACATAAGGGAAGATCATTGGAAAGTTTAGGGTTAGAAATATTTCCCCTTAATCCTTTATATTATATAGATTTCTATAATGATGGGGAGATGAAAGAATTGGGGGGATTCTGGTGGTATTATTTAGCTATCTCAACTCTTTGTGAAATCGTCCTCATTTTGACTTGGTATAGGAAAGGTCATGTATTAACAAGTTCTAAGATCTGCCAGGCAAATGGCTCCACTTCTTTCTACAGTTGAACTTTCAACAATATAGGGGTTAGGGGCACCAACCACCAGCACAGTAGAAAATTCACATATGACTTTGACTCCCCCAGTACTTAACTACTAATAGTCTACTGTGGACCAAAGGTCTTACTGATAAGAAACAATTAGCACATATTTTGTATGTTATATATATATATTATATGTGTATACTGTATTCTTGCTGTCAACAAAAGAATATCTAGCCTATAGAAGAGTTTTATAAGAGTTTATTTGAGCCAAAATTTTGAGGACATGCCTGAAAGCAAAATCTCAACAGATTGAGAAAATACTTTCAAGAATGAAAATTTTGCGGCTTACTTTATACATTAGAATCAAAGGAGAAGTAATGAAGATTACATGAAATCAATTGATGATAGATTCAGTGGGTGAGAAAAAGCAGAGTGGGAAAATCTCTAGGATTGAATAAAAAACAAAATGGAGAAACTCACATACTTCTTTTACATTGGTGGGTACAGGAGAGTTGATATTTAACATTAACAGTATGTAGAAATGGTATACAGGCAACAAGATAACAATGAGGGTTTCTGTGGTCTCAGGCTCTGGTGGCCTTTACTCTGGTGCCAGTGGTTGTGGTTTCAAGGGATAGAAAAAGAAAATTACTCTGACATTTCAAAGATACGCTATCTTAGATGCACAAAGACAATAAACAGGGCTCACTTAGGTAAAGATGAACTTTTATCAAGGAAGCTACAGGCCTAGGAAGTGACTAACCATTAGGACCCACTTAGTTAGGAATGCTTACATTCAGACCATCCTGTGTGGTTACTTTTGATCACAGAGTTCGTAAGGCCTGCCATGTGGGCCCCCACCTCTCTGAGTTTGTCAGGTTTATTTTATAGCCCCCTTCTTCATTCACATTATAATAAAGTACACTAGAGAAGAATAAAGTATTATTAAGAAAATCACAAAGAACAGAAAATACATTTACAGTATTTATCAAAAAAAATTCACATGTAAGTGGACCTGGGCAGTTCAAACCTCTGTTGTTCAGGGATCAATTGTATATCACTTATTTATTTATTTATTTATTTATTTATTTATTTATTTATTTTTACCTCAGGCTGTCCTGAGCTTGTCAAAAAGGCCACGTCAACTGAAAAGGGAAGGGATGGAGTGAGTACTCATAACAAAAACACGATTGATTCCCAGTTAGTGGAAAAACAAGTGATCATTATTTTTGTAATCACTATAGAGACATGATAGATATCAATAATTACTATTAAATCAACTTCAATTCTTCATCTTATTTTTAATAAGCCCTCATCAGGTGAAAGAACTGCAAATTGGAATGGAGGCTCCTAAAGACTTCAAAATGAAGTCTCTGAGAGCTTAAACATGTCCCAAATCTGTAATGGAAGACTTTGTAAATACCATATATTACTATAGATATACACAAGGTGCCAAAAAATGTATACACATTTTAAGAAAGGAAAAACCTGTATTAAAATTGTAATAATATATACCAATAACAAAAGACGAATACAACTCACGTGTATAAATTTTTTTGGCACCATATATATATATATATATATATATATATATATATATATATATATGATATATATATGTGTGTGTATATATGTATATATATATATACGTATGCGTGTGTGTGTGTGTGTATATATATATATATATATATGCACTCATATATATTTCACTATAATGCTTTCTCTTTGGGCCACACTACTTTTTGAATTTCTATTCAAGCTTGCTATAACAGTAGATACTGGAGTAATGAGAAATGAATTTTGTGATATTTATAGTTAATTTCCCCTTTCTTGATTTTCTCCCTTCCTGTGCTTAAAACTTCAAGAGCAAAACTTAACTCTCTATGGATCAGATTGCCACTGACAAAGGTATATCCAGAGTTTGAGACTGAATCTGTTATGACAGGTAATAAATCACCTGAAAATTCCTTTTATATTTGAAGATGTGTCAAAAATCACTTTTATAGCAGGTTGATGACAGATTATTTTTTTTCCCCTCAGATGGCAAGAACTTTCACACTCACCACAATTTAGAGTGGTTACTGAACTAAGGACCCAGTTCTAATCAAATACTTGTGATATTTCTTGTCATCTTTTTTGTGGGCATGGAGAAGATGGGATACTGAAGGTACTGATACTGAGATTTTTTTCATAATTTAATTCACAGTCAGAGATAACATATTCTTATTAATCTCACACGTACTTCCTCCCTATTTTTTTCTACTCAAAATAAGCAGGATGTCCAGTGAGGTTCATCAATAATATTTCTCTCCTAGATATCCAGAGTGACACCACTAGGAAAACAAAACAAAGCAGAAATCATAGGCCTGTGATCCTCTGATCCAAACAAGTTAAATCTGTTCAACAGGACTTTTACAGCTCCTATTCATCTTTCCAACAAAAGATACTCCAAACTAATTTTTTTTTTATATACTCGCTTCCTCTTAGCAGATGACCTGAGTTTTACTTTAGCTAGAAAATTTCTCCTTTTTCAGAGGAAGGGAATTTTCTGCCCTTCCTCCTATTCTTTGATTTCTCTTGCAGCTTGCTTTCTTTACCTTTTGTGTCTCCTCGCAAGCCCAGCCCCCAACCCCATAACATACCCTATACCTCACACAGTCTTTGCGTTCTGCCCTGATGCTCATCAAGTCTTTCCTCCATGGAAAAACCTTCTCTGACTCTTTCAGGATTGTTTTTTTCTTGCCTTCATTTCATAGCCCAATTCCCACACTTTTCGCCCTCTAATCTGACTACAGTTCCCTACGTGGTAGGAAACACATCTTTCACAGGTCAGTGGTAGATTGTTAAGAAAAACAAATTCATTTTTCTTAGTTCTCATTCTTTGACATCCCTCTGCAGACTGGTTTTATTATCTTCATCCCCTATATCGAAAATCTCTGCACTTTGGTTTTCTGTGGTTTCCTCCTCTCTGATCACTCCACCTAATCTTTCATCTGTTCTTCTTCCTCCTATTATCATTTATGTGAAGGTTCCTCTGTGTTTTATTCTCAGTCCTTTCATCTATTTATTTTCTTTCCCTGGGAGAATTTCTAAACTTTTATAGTTTTAAGTACCTATTCTTAAAAAAAAAAAAATTCCAAATCTATATCTCCTAAATTGCTTCACTTTCTGTATTTTAGCTTCCCAAGCAAAAAAATATAGGTGTTATTTATAAAATTTTCTGCTCTCTCATCCTCCCCATTTAGACCAATAAGTGTTGAAGAGAAGCAGAATTTACTACTCCAAAATATGCCTCTTCGGCATAAAGATAATCTTGAGCTGATTGTTTTTTTAAGAAATAGGAAACACAGAAACAGCTCTGAAAACTGAGTAGAAGTTACAGCTTTTTAAAGGGATATTTATATGTATAAGAGAAATCTCCATTTGTAAGTATGTCTTCCTCTTTGTAACAAGAAAAGGAAGGTGACTAAATCTGCAGAAACTCTTAGCAGTGGAGAAGGCAGCACTTAAATCTACATAATAACTGTAAGCTTGTTTATTAGACTTTTTCTGGTAAACACCCATAACTGCTTTTTCTACCCCTAAACCTCATCTTTTATCTTTGACTGGAGATGATATTATATTTAAGGTGATGGCTTGGGCCAGCCATTTTGGAGACTTAGTTTTTCTGGTTCTCTCCCATGTATACAGGAGTACGCATGTTATTAAACTTCTGTTTGTTTTTCTTCTGTTAATCTGTCTTTTAGTTATAAGGTGGTCCCAGCTAAGAACCTAGAAGTGCAGAGGAAAAATCATTTTTCCTCCTCTACAACATCTAAACCAGACCAGATCAAAAATACTTCTACTTGATTCATTTCCTTCATTTCTCTTTGAAGCTTCATAATCTCGTCTAGACATGTGGAGAACAGTCTCCTAACTGTTCTCTATACCTTCAGTTCCTGTAACTTACTAGAGTATTCTTTCTCAGTGTATTCCTAAAAAGCTCTCTCTTTTGCCTGTAGAGATTTTTGCAATAGCTCTTCAAAGTGTGTTCTACTCAACGTAAGATCTATTTCTCTTTCAAATCATCATTATCATGTGATCAATCAATGTCTGCTAATATTGTCATTTCTCAAATGGAAAAATTGAAATCTGGATTATAATGTTTTCAGATCTATTTTTAGATCTCAGAGCAACCTTAGGCTTCTATCTCTGGAGTTTTCATTTTTTTTTTTTTTTTTTGGCTTATCATCCTGATTAGTTATACTTATTCAAACTCAGATAGCTTCTAAATAAGTAGATAAACAAACAATGAAATAAACAAGTGCCATTAGCATCTGTCTTGATAGATGGGTACTCTTTAAATAAAAGGCAGTAAAATTGCAAAGCAGAGGTTATTAACCTGTCTGGATATGAAAATCGTCTAGGGATTTTTTTCCCCTTTTAGTGTTGATGCATAAGCTTCACCAGAATCTCTGGAGATAGAGCTCTGACATCAGTCTTTCTTTCTCTCCCTATATATAATTTTTAAGATCTTCAGCTGATTAAAAACATAGAACCAACAGTCTCCCTTGCTACTCAGTGTGTTATGGAGGAGGAAGAAGCTTTTCTCTGTCCTCGAAGTTCTTTCTGCTTGTCTAATAATCAAATCCACCTAAGACAGATTAATGAGAGAAAACAACCAAATTTAATTACACATGTATGAATGGGAACCCCACATACATGAGAGAGTCAGAGAGATCACATAAATGAGAGGTTCAAAGACAGAAAGAGAAACTGAGGTATATACGCCATTCTGAGCTAAGGATGAAATAAGACACATTGGGGCTTCAGAGGGGAGAACCGTCATTGCAAGGGGATGAGAAGACCAGATGTTCAGTAATTAGTAGTTTGCCCTGTCATATAGATAGGTCAAAAAGTGTATTTCTGGAGATAACTCTTATTGTGGAAAGGCCCCTAATTGAAATTCTTTATGGGAGAAGTAAAAGTTTCTCATGAGCCTGCAGGGTTTTGACTGCCTTCAGCTAAAAAATAATTTGCACACCAAAGTAGCACATTTTGTAGAGACCTGTTCTGAATCTCTGCATTGTGGTCCTCTTACTGCTAGTAACAGCGTTACTCTCAGAGCTAGTAAGAAATGCAAAATCTGGGACGTGGCCTGTGATTCTGTATTTTTAAAGCAGTTTCTGAAAGTGGTATATGGGATGTTACAGAGAAATGTATTTAAGGACCATTGTATTATACAAAGTTAAACAGAAATGTTTAGTGTTTTTAATATGCAAATATATGAAATTCTTCTCTGAGAAGAGATATGGTATTCAGAATTGAACGAATACACTTATCACAAAACACTGTTATTTTGTTTTTTTGAGATGTTGGTTTGTTTTTCATATAATTTCCTAGGACTAAAATGTTCCACAGAACATAATTTAGTAAATAATTTGTGTATCAATGTTTCTCACAAGAGAACTATTGGCATTTTGGATGGCCTAGTTATAATGGTTGTTATTAGTAAGTCTGTCCTACACATTTCAGGATGATTTGCATTCCTGAGCCCCCTTCACTAAAAGTCAACAGCACTCTCCAGTGATTTTGGTAATCAAAAATACCCCCATAAACACTTTTAGGGACTGGTACTACCCCAGGTTAGCTGGTCCTTACACATAAAAAATAGGGGAGATCAAGTTTACCAGTTGAAAATGGTTTTCATTGCAAATCTCTGAGCCTCGTTCACATTGGTCTAGATCTTTCATGTTGCTTTTGCACCATTATGTAAAACATTGATCCCTGTTAGTGCCCTATCTAGACTTGCCAAGCCATCATTCAGAGCATATCCAAAAGTTATAGAAGCCCCAAGGTCAGAGAGGTTCTTCCCTGTGCAAAGATTATAACACTGTATACCTGATGGGGAGCATTGCACAATGCCGAGGATGGAATTTCCTGGGCTAGACAGACCTTGACATCAGACCCATCACATCAGCCTTAGCTTTTTTATCCTTGCCTTCCACATGTCCACTACAGTAATTGTTTCTTAAATCTCTGACCAGAGTATGTCATCCCTCTACTGAAAAACCCTTTATTGTTTTTCCATTGCTAAAGATTAAAATCTAGATCCTTAGTGTGACATTTAAAAAGAACTATAATATGTGAAGAAATTGCTCTTTTCACATACACTTGCACACTCACATATACACACTCTCTCTCCATTTCTCTCTCTCTGCCTATTCCAGTAACATGACTGAATTCTCACTATTTGCCCAATGAGATAAATACTTCATATCTCTCAGTGTTTGCTTTTATTACTTGAACTATTCTTTTCAACTTGACTGCCTAATGAAAACCCTACCCAACTTTCCAAATATCTTACAAATGTCACCTCCTCTGCCAAAAAATCTCCAACATTTCCATCTACCAGTCACTTCTTTCAGATGATGGCTACAGAGTCTTACCATCCGTGGTAGTCATCCACCTGAGTGGTAGGTATGGTAAGCAGATTAATCAAAGGACTCTGTTTCTTGTCTCCATCTGGTAAGAATCCTTGGGTCAGAGTCCTAAACTGCCTTCTAATGATGGTAACCTCAGTCTCTCTGCCCACCTGTGTGTGTGTGTGTGTGTGTGTGTGTGTGTGTGTGTCTTTCTCCTTACCTGTCTTTGTGTGTGTTCTCTGTTGCCCTCTGTCTCTGTCTTCCTCCTTCCTTTTCCTGTGAATAACTGGTAAGTGTGGAAGGCCTGAATTATTTGTAGCTGATAGTCAACTCTTTCTATAAATGAGTGATCCAAACTGTAAACATGGGTGGTTTATAAAAGGACTCAATTTGACTTAAAAATAAGCCGCATTCTTTAGCCTGGTTTTACTTTGAGAGATTTGTGTTTTGGGGTAATCTGGCACTTGCGTGTTTTTATTCTCTTAATTCTAGTCTTTCCATTAAATGGCACCTGTAGACAACCCTCCCACTTAATCTCTAACATGTTGGAATATTGGAAGGTGGTGGTTGCAGGGAGTGCTGGGAAAGAAAATGGCAGCTCTTACATGGCTATATTGATTCTGAATCTTTGTAAATGCAGAATAAATAAGAAAGCTTGGGTTTTCAGAAGGCAACTCTTATGAAGGGAACCAGGTTCCATTTAAGTAAGACTGTCTTTGGATGAATCCAAGAAAACTAAGATATTGATGTTGGAAGACATTTTGGCTTGATGTAGGAAGATACTATGGGGAAGAAGACAGCCTCAGTAAGACCTGGTGTCTAGATAGGACACTGTAGGAAATTTTTAAGTTTTGAAAGAATACGTGAGCTTTTGAGATCCTTCACATGATTTTCCTCTGTAATTCCCATCTCCCCAAATACCATCTAAATGTCTTTGCTATGGATTTTTATAGTCCTTCCATTAATTTGCTTACCATACCCACCACTCATTATAATTCAGGTGGATTGCTGCCGTGGCTGGTATGAGTCTGTAACCACGAACACCTTAGGTGCTGGGAGCAAAATTTGCTTAGCATAATTTTTGAAAGTATTGTTTTTGCATTTTTAGAGCAAAAAAGCATAGGTAGTTGTAGAGCTGATTATGTGATATTTTTCTCAGTCTTACTGACTTCTTGGCCTCTATAAAAGTGCAAGTTACAAGAGTCTTAGATTGGGAGTAATATAACTTTGAAAATGCTGAAGATATAGCTATACAGAGGAGCCCAGATATTACCTGAGAAAAATGTCTTCTGATGAGACTGAGTAGATTAAGATATTAAATAGTTAAAAAGTTCTGATTTGAATTTCTTTAAACTATAAAGAGTGGGTGTTTCATATTTTGGACTTACGTGTTCTTAGTGAGAGGCTAGAATTAATATTCCTTAAAAGTGATTTTTTTTACATTGCAAAAACTGTATTATTTTTAATAATCTTATGCTATAGCTCATAGCACTCACTGTCCTACAGGCCCTAGGGAGAAACACTGGACTACATGACAAGGAAAATTTAAGATGGGAAATTAAATTGGAATAAAATGTAATCCGTATCCTTTCTTTATCCATTGTAGATTGATTCGTCTAAATATGAACACTGAACTACCCACATCTCGTCCTAGGAGAAGAGAAAGGATCAGTGATAGTAGAGATTAGGGAACAACATGATGAAGGTGAGTGCAAAACAAGCATGATTTGTTGCTAGTCTTTTTTCCCGATGGACTTATAAATAGCCTTGGTTGACCCTAGGTATCATTATTGCCTTTTAAATTAAAGAACAAAATCTAAAGCATATCAAAGGAAACCTCCTTTTTATAATTTTTATTTTTTTCCTCTGATATTCTCAGTTTAGCCCCTGTAGAGAAGTGCTGTAAGGGAATTTCTGTCTTACTACCCTGCCTTTTCCTCTTACTCTTCCATGTAGCAATAAGAACAAATGATTGGACTGGTGAGAATTTGTCTTTCAGTAAACTGAACACCCTCTGCAGTTAGTGTTCTGTATTCAAACTCACTGCTCATGTAAGACGTGGTTTCTTCCTTGGACTATGTTTGCTACCAAGCACAGTGGGTGCTCACATTCTCTTGTCTTCTCAAATACGTGTTGTTTCCATGTAATAAACATACCATCAGACAAGGACAGATCCATCTCCTGACTACACTACCTCCCCCTCAGAATTTGGTCTGTTTTTCCTGACCTTTCCATTTTATAAGTAGTTTGGTGCACGAACAGGTACCTGGCAAAGCTTATGCTACAGATCCCTGGTCCCCATCAGCATGACCCAAGGTTTATAGATTCAAGGAGGGAGTGAGATGGCCCATTATAATATCAATTAAATCCACACACTCTAACCCAGTATTCCAGAAATTCTACCACTGGGGATATTTGAGCATCAACTGTTCTGTTAATACATTTATTCTTTGATCTCTATTTATAGTGCTTTTTTTTATTTGTTTGTTTATTGTTCCTATTATTTGAAACTTGGATGAAAGGAGGGCTGAATAATGAAAAGATTAATCTTTTGATGATATATTTCTTTAGTACATCATCTATACTCATTTAATATGTTGAATTGAAATGCAAAATTATAATGCTATCATCTATTTCAGGAACTCTGCAACTATAGAAGTATTTCAAAAACAGTCTAACTATTACATTGTTTTGTACACCTGAAACTAATAGAAAAAATACAATTAAAAAATGCCTCTGGGACAAAAAATTACAAGAAGGTATGCAACAATTCTCAGCTGCCTTCATATTAGTATAATGCATTTGGGAAACCTAAGATAAGGCTTCATTTACAGACAAATTTATATTGATGTCATTATTATTTAATCGATAGGTATGTATTTTGGTTACAGTGTGCATAATGTAAACCATGTGAATATCGATCCTTCATCAGACACTGTACTAAGCACTATTTTACATTTGGGAATCAACAGGTACCTGCTCTTAAGGTGTTTACAGCCCAGTGAAGGAGGAAAAAGATTCAATCTCAGCAGACTCATAGTACTAACGTAGGTATAGGCTCGTAGAAGGAATGCCTGACCCAGTGTCTAGAATCAAAGAAGTCTTCCTGGATGAGGCAACATCTAAGCTGGGACTTCCAAGGTAATATGAGTTCAAGAAGTCAGAGGAGATAAGTAACAGGTGTTGGCAAGGGAAAGATCAGGAGCAAAGGCTCAGAAGCAGAAAGGAGCCGTACACACAGAAGAGATTGAAGGTATAGAGGTGACAGGAAGTTAGGATGGGAAGGAGGTGTAGTACGCACAAAAAAAAACAAACAAAAAAACCCCAAAACAACAACAACAACAAAAAACCCCAGTCTCTTCATCAATAGCTTACTCATCCCTGTTTTGCATGCTATCTTTTCTCAGGCTTTCTAATTCCTTTTCTCAAACATTGCTTCTGGCTTTGACATTTTCTCTGATGGTTTATTTAGTATCCCTTGTCTGCTTTAGTAATCTTGCCTGAGCCATCACCCAACTGACTTTCGTCTCTTTACTCCCCTGATTTTGACATCACCCAGTTACAGTCAACCACACTCATCTTGTCTTCTTATCCAGCGCTTTCCCATCACTTCCCCTGGCCTCCTTGTTCAAGGAGTGGCTTAAGCACATCTTGTCATGCGTATTTACTTCTAAACGTGTTAAATTTGAGTCCCTGTCACCCCAGTACTACCACAAAGGAGTCACGATCAACAAGGAAAATACACTTTTTTTTAACTTCTCTGAGATTAATCTCTAGGAATCAAACATGGACCATGTTTTAAACTGGGAATTAACAAGCTGGGAATCCAGATTGAAAATTCATTGCTTGATCTTGGAGAATCCAGAGTAATTGACCTGGATGACCAGTATAGTTAGCTCACCAGGGATCCACTGAGGAACCTTAAGGAAAATAAGTCACACCAAAACCAGAGAGGCGATCTGACAAGCTAGGTTCATGGACAATGTAAAGGATAGTTATGAGAATGTGAGCTGTTCAGATTCTCTCCAGGGCAACACAAATAACTTAAAATATGGATAGACCAAATAAAATGTTAAATATGATTGTTTTCAAAAGTCACTGGTCATTATTACAACATGGTCCTGCACTTTCCATCCTTTCCTTTCTCCTCTTTTCTTATTCTCTAGTCTTATATTTTTGTTCAGTTCTTACATAGGGCAATTTAACTCTCTTTTTTTGTCACTTTGTCATTTACTGTCTATTCCTGCCTTCAGTGTTGCAACTTCTAAACTAAATGACTTTTCTTTCCTTTTTTTTTTTTTTTGATGTGTGTGTGGGGTATCTCCACTTTATTTTTTTTAATTTAATTTAATTTAAACTTATTTTTCAATTACAGCTGACATACAATATTGTATTAGTTTCAGGTGTACAAATAGTAATTAGACATTTACATATATACCTTATGAAGTGATCACCTCAATAAATCTAGTACTAGTCTGACATTGTACATAGTTATTACAATATTATTGTCTATATTCCCTATGCTGTACTTTACATCACCGTGACTATTTTTATAACTGACAATTTATACTTCTTAGTCCCTTTCATCTTTTTTGTGCGTACTCCCAAGCCTCCACCCATCTGGTGATTATCCGTTTGTTATCTGATAAAAATTTATACAAGTGGACACTTTGATCAACATTGCTCAAGCAGTAGTTTGCCTTAATCAGAAGTGTTTGGATGCTGATGGTAACCACTTTGAGCTCTTCTGGTGATTGCTGAAGTCAAACGTGACTTGTATTCATCTTTTGCTATCAGTATATATTGAGTATTACAATTTGAAAAAATTTTTTTCCTGTCTTAAAATGTGTATACATTTTTTTTGGCTCCATCGGGGTGTGTGTGTGTGTGTGTGTGTGTGTGTGTGTGTGTGTGTGTGTATTAGTTTTTGTATATTATATTTTTGTATATTATATGTTTATACTATATATATATATAGAGAGAGCTTCTTATTAAAATATAACTAACATACAATATTATGTTTCTCAGGTGTACATCATAGTTACTCAATAGTACCCACCTGGCACTATGCATAGTTATTACCCTATTATTGATTATACTCCCTATGCTAAAGAAGTGATCACCACAAAAAGTACATCAACCATCTGACATCATACCCCACTATCACAATATTATTAACTATATTCCCTATGCTATATATTACATCCCTAGGACTTATTTGTTTTATACTTGGAAATTTGAACTTTTTATTCCCCTTTTTCTTTCCCCCATTTATAAATTTTTCAGTTACAGTTGCCATTCAGTATTATTTTATATTAGTTTTAGGTGTACAGCATAGTGGTTAGACATTAATATAATTTATGAAGTGATCCCCCTGACTGGTACATACCTGGTACTGTACAAGGAATTACCATAATATTACTGTATAAGGAATTACTGTATAAGGAATTACCATAATACTGATTATATTCCCTATGCTTTATTTTACATCCCCATGACTATTTTATAAGTACATGTTTGTATTTCTTAATTCATTCACCTTTTACACCCTGCCCCCAACCCCTCCCATCCTGATAGATCTAGTACCCATCTGACACCATATGCAGTTATTACAATATTATTGACTATATTTCTTACGCTATGACCTACATCTCCCTGACAACCAATTTTTTACTTCTTAATCCTTTTCCTTTTTCACCCACACCTAATCCCCCTCCCATCTGGCAACCATCAAAATGTTCTCTTTATCTATGAGTTTGTTTCTCTTTTGTTTGTTTATTTTGTTCTTTAGATCCCACTAATAAGTGAAATCATATGATATTTGTCTTTCACTGAGTGTGATATTTGACTTACCACACTCAGCACGATACCCTCTAGGTCAATCCATGTTGTAGCAGATGGCAAGATTTCATTTTTTATGGCTGAGTAATATCCATTGTATATATGTACCACCTCTTTTTTATTCATTCATCCATTCAGGGACACCCAGGTTTCCTTCTTATTTTGGATATTGTAAATGCTGAAATGAACATATTGATGAACACATCCCCTCAAAGTAGCATTTGGATTTCTTCAGATAAATACCCAGAACTGGGTTTACTAGGTCCTCCTTTGTATCTTGTTTTAAAGTCTATTTTGCCCAGTATAAGTATTGCTACTCTAGCTTTTTTTGTTTGTTTGTTTGTTTCGATTTTCATGAAATATCTTTTTCTATCCCTTTACTTTCAGTCTGTGTGTCTCTCAATCTGACATGAGTCTTTTCTAAGCAACATATACAAGGGTGTTGTTTACTTACCCATTTAGCACCACTGTCTTTTGATTGGAGCACTTAATCCATTTATACTGAAAGTAATTGTTGATAAGTATGTAGTTATTGCCTTTTTATTATTTTTATTTTTATTTTTTTTATTTTTTTCCATCTTAAGGAAGTCCTAAGATTCCTTATAATACTGGTTTGGTAATATGAATGCTTTTAGCTTTTTCTTGTCTGGGAACCTCTTTATCTGTTCCTCGATTATAAATGGTAGCTGTGCTCAGTAGAGTAATCTTGGTTGTAGGTCCTTGCTTTTCATCACTTTGCATATTTCCTGCCAATCCCTTCTGGCCTGCAAAGTTTCTGTTGAGAAATCAGCTGACAGTCTTATGGGAATTCCTTTGTAGATAACTAATGGCTTTTCTCTTGCTGCTTTTAAGAATTCTCTCTTTGTCTTTAACTTTTGGCATTTTATTTATTATGTGTCTTGGTGTGGGCCTCTTTGGATTCATCTTGTTTGGGACTCTCTGCACTTCCTGGGCTTGTATATCCATTTCCTTTACCAGGTTAGGGATATTTTCTATCATTATTTCTTAAAATAGGTTTTCAATTTCTTGCTCTCTCTCTCTTCTCCTGCTGGTACCTCTATAATGCAACTGTTGGTATGTTTCATGTTGTCCCAGAGGCCACTTGAACTGTCCTCATTTATTTGGATTCTTTTTTCTTTTTGCTGTTCTGATTGGGTGTTTTCTGCTACCTTATCTTCCAAGTTGCTGAAGCAATCCTCTGCTTCATTTAATCTACTGTGGATTCCATGTAATTTATTCTTCATTTCCATTATTGCAGTCTTTACTTCTGACTAGTTCTCTCGATATGTTTCCTATCTCTTTTTTGAAGTTCTCCCTGAGATCATTAAGCATCCTTATAACCAGTGTTTGGATGCATCTGGTAGATTGCTTGTCTCCATTTTGCTTAGTTCTTTTTCTGGAACTTTTGCTCTGTTCGTTTAATTGGGATGTGTTTCTTTGCCTCCCATTTTGGCCACCTCCCTGTGTTTGTTTCTATGTATTAGCTAGGTCTTCTATGTCTCCCAGTCTTAGTAGAGTGGCCTTATGTAGTAGGTGTGCTGTGAGGCTCCGTGGATCAGTCTTCCAGGTCACCTGAGCTGCAGACTCTAGGTGTGTCCTTTGTGTGTGCCCTCCTTTTGTAGTTGAGCCTTAGTGGCTATTTGCATGTTAGTGGGAGGGATTGACCCTTGGGCTCATTGGTTGTGAGGACTGTCTGTGACTACACTGGAGGAGTTGTGGTACAGAGGCTGACCCTACAGAGCGGGATCTGCATCAGCAGGTCTCTTGTGCCTGTCTAATCTGCCACTTAGGTGTGTCATCCTTGGAGGTGGCTGAGAGTGCTCCAGTTTGTTTTGAAGTTGGCCACTAGGTATGCCAGCCCCAGGGCCACCTGGGAGGGGATCTGCTGCAGGTCAAGTTCAGCCGCAGCCTATTCTTTACCCGGGACCACCCAGCAGAAGGCACAAAGCAATCCATAGATGGTTGCCACCTGTGCCATGTTTGGAAATTCCTCGAGAGGCCAAGCTGAGATCCAAGACCAGATGCTGCTGGTGCCAGGCTTAGGGCTGCTCTGCCAGAGGTACAGGACATGCTCAAGCCAGATGGTGCTTATCTGGATTCCACAAAGCTTTGAGAGACCCTAGGAAAGTCTGCAACATGAGCCAAGGCAGGCGGTTTGTATGAAAAAGGCACCGAAAGTGACTTAGGTATGCCTGAAAGGTGGGCAGGGCAGGGTCTCAGAATCACCAGGGTGTGGCGAACAAACATGGCATTAGCCAGCTTGATGGAGACTCAGATATAGTGGCCGCCTGCATCTGCATGCTGGGAAGAGGGAGGGCTCATAAAAGAAACAATGGCCTCTGCCAGCTCCTCTGTTCAGAAGAATGCTTGCCCTTCAGCCCTCTTCCTGCAGCCAGACAACTCAGATCCCCCTGCTCCTTTTCCCCACCCTCCCCACACAACACAGTTCCCTTTTGCCTCTCTAGCTGCTGCTCCTGTGCTGAATGTCAGAGCCAGTGATTCTGTTGGTGAGTAAGTCTGGCACAGTCCTTTTAAGAGGAGCGCCTGGGACTCCAGACACCCTCCATCTCACTCAGCCACAATGTCTGCCGGTTTTCAGAGCCAGAAACTATAGGGACTTTTCTGCCTGTCACTGGAACCCTGGTCTGGGGAGGGACTGAGACCCCTTGCTCCTCCAATTGGGGGAGGAACCTTCCTAGCCAAGGTATCCCTTCTGATTTTTCATGGTCACATGCAGGTGTCGCACCAACCCGTTTTGCATCTCTGCCCCTCCTATCAGTCTTGAGGTGGCTTCTTCTGTATGTCCTAAGTTGTAGGGCTTTGGTTCAGCAAGATTTCAGGTGATTCTCAGTGATGGTTATTTTGTAGTTTAGTTGTAATTTTGATGTGGTCACGAGAGAAGATAAGTATAACGTTACCTACTCTGCCATCTTTAGCAGAACTCCTGGAGTGATTTTTCAAAACATTTTCCTAAAGTATAATTCACTCCTTAAAAGGAAATATGTTTTGAGTTATTAAGATCTTAATGCTTTTAACCTTGATGAACAAGTCTCCGAGTTTTTATCCTGTGCATTCTCTACAATACCAGACATGCTGACCAGACACTGCAGAGACCTCATCAGTATCACTTCAGGCTGACTTGGTATGGTAGAATGGATTACACTTGATAGTTACTATTGATCGTTCTCTGTTTGTTCCATGTGAATGGATGTTGATGGTGAATGCTAAATAAGATTGTTCCTGGATATGTGTAATTTTCTTATTATAATTTTTCATGGAAACATTAGTTATAATTCAGTAATTCACTTCAGTGTCTGAATGTTTCTAGCCTTGATTAATTGGTCAATTTTGTATACTCATGCTGTGACATTTGCCTTATTTTTATTGCACACTTAACTATATAAAGGCATTATATACATATACTGTTTTATATATAAATAAATGCATATATTTAATATGTAATATATAATTTATATATATATATATATACTTATGTAATATATTATACTACATAAGTATTTTGATTTACATACATACACACATACAAATACAAACAAATACATAAAAATTTAATCAATTAGGTTTGAGTTGCAAACTACTGTATTTCCCCCAAAATAAAATCTGGTCTTATATTAATTTTTGCTCCAAAAGATGCATTAGGGATTATTTTCAGGAGATGTCTTATTTTTTCATGTACAAAAATCTACATTTATTCAAATATAGTGATGTCATCTTCTTCTGGAACATCGTCATAACTCTCCAAACCCCAAATTCTGGCTTGAATTTCTTGTGAGTCCATTTCCTGTAGAACCATTGGCCCCAATCTCTCATATCCAGCAATAGAGCTCTCCTTAAATGAGTACTTCTCATCCATGTAGCCTGCTAGTACTAGTAGTACATTGGCAACACAGCTGTCAGTGATTTTATCCCATGAATTCATCACCCAAGTCACAACCTCTTGCAGGCTAGGCTTCACAGTTTCCATGCTGATTTCTCTCCATTCTACTTTCAATGTAATCATTGATTTCCATGCAAAAATTGTCCTTGTAAGGCTTGTTTATTGAAATATCAAGAGTCTGGAGATATGTAGTCATTCCTGTGGGAATCATTATTTGATCTATTTGATCTATTCTTCTCTCTGCAAGGAAGTTCTTTATGTTTTTAGCGTGGTGAGTGCTGGCTGAATCCCAGACTAGCAGATCTCTTTGGTTACCTTGCAAAACAAGTGGCAGCATTAAATCAACCCACTTCCTTGCAACTGCTTATGTGCACCAGGCTTTTTTGGTTTCAAGAACATAAATGCCTGAAACACCCTCAACCTTATCTTTCTTGCCCTTAGTGATGATTAGAGGTGGGGCTTTCTTTCCATCCAGACAAATTTCCAAATTATAGGTAACATACGCACTTTTGTAACCAGTGGAGGGAATGTAGATTGATGAGTTACCCCTCTGATCAATTGTTGTTTGAGATCCTTGGCCCATAAACACTGCAGTTCCAGCCATATCAATCATGTTGGAGAGTTGGTATTTAGAAAACTCGATGCCATCAACAAAGGACTTGAATGCAAGTGCACCTTTAATAACTTCAGTATCTTCCAGTTTAAACAGTGTTGTTGATCTTAGAGACAGTTCATATCGCTGAAGGAAGCCATCCAGTCAGTGTTGTGATGCTTTGAATTCTTCTGGGGATATTTCTAACTGTGGAGCCATTGCAAGGACAAATGCTTGACTATCAGCCCTGCGCACAACCAAAGCCTTTGCTCTCCTGTTAGCAATCCATTCACAGCTGATGTCTTCCAGCTCAGGAAATAATGGTTGCTGACATGATCCACACTTGCTCTTCTTAGCATTTTTCTCATCCACCTGTTGACTGAGGTTATTGTACTCTGCTCACCATTTTTAGACCAATTGGAGATCCAATTTCTTCACTTTGCAGAAAGCCGTAAGATTCTTGCCCCAGGATTCCTCCACGATTTCTTTCTTGTACTCGACGGAATAGCTCTTTCTTTTTGCACTTATCTTGTCTGGGGTCAAAATATTATTCCCTTTAAATCTACCATTAAATCAAGTGTTCATTGAAGACTTACAAGACAGGAGTGGTAACAAAAATGATGATAGTTAAGAATGATGGTCCACATAAAAGCGACACCACATAAAATTGCAGGCACCAAAATTCAGAAAATATTTCTGTATTTCACATGAGTGCATTAAGTAGGTCCATTACAACACACGACATATTGAATTATGAAGATTTGTATTAGACACAACCATGTCTGTTCATTATCAAGTGCGCATATTATTCGTGCATTGTGTCTGTACTCTGATTAGTCATTTGACAATAAGTGTTAAGTTCATCTTTTTACACAGGCGTTTACCTCTCGTCCAAAGGCTCCCTGTTGGGTATTTACAAATACTTAATTATAATTGATATTATCATTTATTTAGGTATTAATGTCAATAATATTATTTATATTTAAGTATATATTAATATTATTTTATAATTCAGTACATCCATCGTGTGGCTGACGATCTTAACTGGGGCTTATATTTGGGGTAGGGCTTATATTACAAGCATCCTACAAAATCATGCCAGGGCTTATTTTCCGGTTAGTTCTTATTTTCAGGGAAAGACAGTATGTACAAAAACCTTAAATAGATTGGGTATGAATTGTATTGTAAGTAATTACTGATGGCAGTATCTCTAACTTGCAGGAGATTTTATATATATACTGCTATCAGATTATGAGATTATAGTTTTGAAAATAATTTACAATACAATTCATTCCCTGTTTAAGGTGTTTATGCATAGTTTTCATCTCAAACCTCATTGATTAAATACATGTGTACATTTATATTTATGTGTGTATGTACGTATATTACATTTTTCTTTCCATCTTTTATATATACATAATGTAGTATATTAAATTTCTTATCTTATTATATGATAGTTTATTATGAAACATATATAATCTATACTATACCTTATATAAATAAACCTTCAACATAAAGGTGCACTTTTTTCAGAAGTAATGTTAAATATTTTTAAATATTTTTTTTATTAGTTTCAGGTGTATAAAACAGCATAATGATTAGACATTTACACCCCTCACAAAGTGATAACTCCCCAAGTCTACTATCCATCTGTCACTGTACATAACTATTCTAATACCATTGACTATGTTCCCTATGCTGTTCTTTACATCCTTTGACTATATACATATTTGATTAGAGTTGATATTCAACATTATGTTAGTTTCAGGTGTAAAGTGAAGTGGTTAGGCATTTATATGATGTATGAAGTGATCCCCTCAATAAGTCCTGTGCCCATCTGACACCCTGCTGTCTTTACACTATATTCCCCATACTGTATTTCACATCCCCATGACTATTTTGTGACTATTTTTAAAGGTTTATGTTATTCTTATCAATTTTCACTTTTAATTTATTTTATTACTATTTATTATTTTATTTAATTTTCACTCTAAGCGTTAGTTTTGAATCCTTTTGATTACTCAGATTTTAATCTTTGGTTTTATGAAAGAATTACAGGATTTCAGAGCTGGAAGGCCTTGCTGAACATAAAAGGACTAGAGCCGCTTATCTTTGAAGCAGTCAGATAGTCTCTGACTTGGCCACACGCTGTTCACCCAGCATGGGTTGTCTGATCTAATCATGGGGAAAGTTTTAATTCACTTTCTGCCCCAATACCCTTGGACATCGGTCTGTTACTTTCCCTATATTCTGCAGTAAAAAAACAAAAAAACAAAAAACAAAAAAAACAAAAAAAAAAAAAGGGAAGAGAAATGGAATGCAAACTCCCAGTGACTAAGCTGTGTTGCCAAGCACTCATATTTTCTCTACCAACTTGCCTCTGCTTTGATGAATTTTGGCAGCTCTTTCTTAGCCCCAGCTCAGAATTCCTTTACAGCTTTGTCTTTGGAGCAGCAATTTGATAGAATGATGGGCCAAAGTGGTCTAAAATCTGCATGTCCATAAAATGCACATTGTTTTTATTTGTATTATATAAATCAACAAAAAGAGTAATCACACTTTCTAAAAATGACATTTTTATTTTTATTTATTTATTTATTTTTTTCTTTTACATAAAGTTGAAAAAATTTCAATGGTCTCTGTAAATTAGTATTTGGTGTTGTGGCTTGGGTATTTTTGGAAATTATTTAGGTGTGGGTGTCAAAGTCCTCCACAAACTATTTCTTGGTACCCTCACTAACAAAGAATTTGATTTATTTATTGGAAAACAGTATAACATTTGTTATACACAACAAATATATATATATATATATATATATATATATATATGTGTGTGTGTGTATATATATATATATATATATATATATATATATATATATATATGTAATTTAAAATGTTTTAGATGACCTATTTCTTGCAGTACCAACTAGCAAGGATGAAAACTAAGGGTACTCAGGATTAATTAATTATATTTATTTTTATTTATTTTCCCTCAGGATTCATTTTTTTTTAATAAACATTTTGTTAATGGCAAATCCATCATTATACCCCTGATTCTTAACCTGCTATCCAAGTGCAGATGGGTGGACATTGACTTGTCCAGGACCTCCTTAAAATTTAAGCAAAATTCACATGGATATGCAGTTTTTTCTAGAGAGGATGTATAATTCCATAGAACCATACTTGATTATACAGATTCATAGGATATATGTAAAGCTGTATATGAGAGAAACCCCAAAATATGAAATCTTAACATGATAGAAACTTATTTCTTCCTCACTTAAAATTCCAGACTAAAGTGGTGACTTTATATTCTGAAATGGTCAGAGATCCAGGATCCATTGATCTTTTGTTCCACTATTTTATGCTGTTATTTATAGATGGCTCATAAATAGATCAGCATTTTCACTAACATAGAGACCCTTTTCTTTTAAAAACAAATCTGAAAATTGTACCATGCTTTCAATAAAGATCCCATTAATTAGGACTTAGACATAAAATCCTCATTCTGGGTTTCCGGTTTCCATGTGTCTAGCCAAAAATCAAGTGTTCTATTACCTTAGAGAAATAAGAGAATATGTATTAAGGAGAATCAACAGTCTGACACAAACACACGTTGTAAAATGCTTAGAACACTATCTGGTACATAAGTAGGACACATTAAACATTAGTTACTTGTATTTTAAACATGGATTTTTTTCCCCTTTTTTAAATTACAAGTTTAATTTATTTTTTATACCCCTTTACCTTTCCCCTGTTTTTTTTTTTTTAATTTATTGGGGTGACAATTGTTAGTAAAATTACATAGATTTAAGGGGTACAATTCTGTATCACATCATCTATAAATTACATTGTGTGTTCACCACCCAGAGTCAGTTCTCCTTCCATCACCATATATTTGATCCCCCTTACCCTCATCTCCCACCCCGCACCCACCCTTACCCTCTGGTAACCGCTAAACTATTGTCTGTGTCTTTGAGGTATTTTTTGTGTGTTGTTTTGGGTTTTTTTTTTTTGTTTTTTGTTTTTTACTTAGACGTTTATCATTTATATCCCTCACACTGTGGGCCCCCTCCCCCCTTAACCATGGATTTTTAAAAGATCTCTATCATATAAAGGATTGAAAGAAGTGATAGTAGCAGAGGAGTCAAGATAAAATGATTATAAGTTAGTTACCCATGTAGCTGTGCCTTCTTTGTTTTATACGTAATTTGTTTGAATTCTGTATTGATATGAATTATCTAATCTGATAGAATGGCATCCATAGCTCTTTCTCCCACAGTGCTCTGTGTGCAATAAAGGCCTTGTTCGTTGACACAACTCTGGAGTTCTAACCTTAGTTTGTGATAACTGAAAAGCATTCTGTCTGGCCTTAGACATTATTTTTCCTCTACTACTTGGAAACAGATATTTTAGATTTGAACTAAAGGAATAATTATTCTACAGTGATTATCTTATGCAACCCATGTTGTTTTATTTAATGTAAAAAGCGGGATTCTCAATATTTTAAAAAATTTCTCAGACCAAAGAAATGTATCTTTGTATATACCAAAGCAGAGGTCTGGAGTATGTGTCAGTATTTCTAAACTGTCATAAGGAATTACTATTATATTATATGAGTATTATAATCATCATTATTATTGATATTAATTATTTGTATATGAGCAGTTTAGTAGTTAGCCATCCAGCCAAGAATATGGGGGTCATCTTTGAAGATTCTGAACTTTATAAGCCCCTAAGAAACCAGATTCAATACTTTATAAATATACCACATGTTTGTCATCAAATAGCATTACTATTTCTTTTATTCACTATAATTAGAATTAAATACCATTTGTTATTCCCATCATGGTGAAAAACAATGTATTATAGTAAACATTAAACTTATTAATTTGATATTTGCTAGAGATATTATCAAAAGTATTTAAGTTTTAGATTGAGAGTTAGAATAGTTGAGTTTTATTGCTTTTTTCAGCTCCAAAAGCTCATTAATTTGTCATTTTATCAATTTCAATTCTAATTCCACTCCTAACAGTGTGATCCTGGATGAGTCATTCAATTTCCAATTCTGTAAGGCCAAATGATCCACCTCTAAAAATCTACACTTAATCATTCAGAGTATTAATCCAAAGGAAAAAGTGTATTGGTTAAAACATTTAATTTTAGTTGCAAGTGATAGAAATACAGTTCTAAATAAATTGATAAAATAGGTGGAAGAGGGATTTCATGGATGGCAATGGAGGCATTTATCTTTGAACACATGTCATGACCAGATGAATTGTGTTGGCTAGGTTTAGAGGATAATATGATTAGCCAGTCTTTGGCGTATGTCTACCTTCATGCTTACAGTCTAATCTTAGTCTATGACCAGAGAATCCAGAAGGAGGATGACAACAGTAACACTAAAATTAGGTTGCCAAATGTTCTTGATTAATGGCTACATTATTGGTGTAAGTGAGATCCCTTAACATAAAAGGAGAATTTAAGTGGACGTTTATACAGGCACAGTTTGATATATTTATGATATAATAAAATACACTAACATTTTAGACAATATTTATGCATTTATGTCTTCTTATAGATCTACATAAATCACTTGTTCAAATAAACATACATGTGTTAGTTTGCAAGGGCTGCCATAAAAAATATATCACAAACTAGGTGGCTTAAGCAACAAATATTTTTCTCACAGTTTTAGGGGTTAGAAGTTTGAAATGAAAATATTGGCAGGGGTGGTTCCTTCCGAAGGCTGTGAGGGAAGGATCTGTGCCAGGACTCTCTCCTTGGCTTGTAGGTGGCCATCCTCATATTCACATGGAATGCTCCCTGTACATGTCTGTATCCAAATTCCTCTTTTTTATAACACCACTGATATTGAATTAAGGTTCACCCAAATTAGCTCATTTTAACTTGATTACCTCTATAAAGACCCCATCTCCAAATAAGGTCAAAATCTGAAACATTGGGAATTAGGACTTCAACATATTTTTTTGCAGTTGTCCCATCCCCCAGTTTTAATAATATTAAGATACAATAAACATATGGCACAGTATAAGTTTAAGGTGTCGAGAATAATGATTTGATATACGTATATTGTGAGGTGATTACTACAATAAATTTAGTTAACATCCATCATCTCATATAGATACAAAAATAGAACAAAATAAAGAAACATTTCCTTGTGATGAGAGCTCTCAGGATTTACTCTCATAACAATTTTCATATATACTATGCAGAAGTTTTAACTATAGTCATTGTGTTGTACATTACATCCCTAGTACTTATTTAGCTTATAATTAGAAGTTTGTACCTTTTGACCACCATCTTCCAATTCCTTCTCCCCCAACCTTCCATCTTAGTTTTTTTTATTGAATTTACATGTTGAGTGACATCCCCCTACTCCTGACCAAGTAATTGGGAGGGGCAAGGAGGATGAAAATCCTTATCCACACATTATGTTCATTGTGACATTCCCGTTCTCCGTAATCATTCAGCCCTGGATGTGGGCCTGATTGGCTTACCCAGGGAAATCCTCGTGAATACCCTTTGGACAGCTTTGATTTTCATTCTTCCAGCATTCCTAACTCATTGATGTCAAGCCATAGGATGAGAAAGGTTTTAATGAAACTGACTTTTAATTTTTAATGGTTGACTTTTTGGTTTTGTAACACAACTTATTTATATGGAATTAATTTTGCTGTTAATGCGAGGCTTGTAAATAAATTTATTTCAAATAATTAAACAATGGCTTATACATCTCTGAAAAAGTGATTATTACGCCTCCCTTGTCACACAGTGAATTTATATATATATATATAAATTCTACTTATGAGAAATCTACTGTTTCTATTTTTTCTGATTAATTTTGTGCCAGTATCAAACTGAATTAAAAGTTTTAGTTTTATAAGAAATTTAATACACAGCGGGACTATATGCCTCTTATTACTTATTCTCTTTAATTTTAAAGCCCCTTCTATGTGTTTATTTTCCAGATTTACCTTAGAATTTCTATGTTGAGTTATAAAATAACAGTTTGATTAGGATTATGTTAAATTTATAGATTAATTTTGGAGAAAAAGGTGACATCTGTATGCTATATGCTATTAAGTATTCTCATTCATAAATGTGGCTCCTCTATGCCTCTGTTTAAATCCTAAACAAAATTTTATTAAAAAATAAAAACAAAAACAAAAACTGAGCCTTAAAAGGAGAGGGGTTGAATATAGGCTCTAGCCTGCGTACATTTTTCTGTCTGAGGCTGCTTGTCTCGGTGGAAATATTTTGACTCCCTCACCAATGATATAAAATGAACGGCCACTATCGATTAACCACCACAACTCACCAATAATGGTTTATTGCACTTTGTTTGCTGAATGGCTTGAGTTCCCTTTCCTTCTGTGACCTTAGCTGGAGGGTAGCATCCAAGGGATTCTTCCTAGAATAACAATGATATCAAAAAGGCCCACTCTGTCAAAATACATTTTTTTAAATGTTAAAAAATATGACTCTTGTAGAAATATATATCAAATACATTTCAAAAAATTAATTCTTTGGAAGAGCCAGCAGGATGATAGAGCTGCTTCAAAAAACATTTGCAGAACATATTTACTTATTCAGCTAGAAGAGTAATGTGTAAATACATTTGGTAAATTAGATACAAAAATTAGCTACATGTCAATAATAATATAATTTTTGAGGTTATCTTTTCTATTAGACAACGATTTTTTTTTCTGGGTAAAGAAAAATCGATGCAATTTAGGAATTTCTAAAAGTTTAAAAGTTTTACAGCTTTACAGAATCTTTGAACAGCGCCTGATTAATAGGGATTGGTAAGTCAAATATACCTCACCTAGGAAACAAGATAATCCTGAGTTTTGTGTCTAGTTTAGCAAATTTATTTCTTCATTCGTTACCTACTGACTATATAAATCTTTGTTTCTCAAATACTCTTTGAATTTCTGAGTAGGTCTATTAGATGATGCCTGAGTATGACATTGAAAAAATATAAAATAATTTTTCTGTGTTATTCCCACATTTTGGAAAATTTTACCTTAATTACTCTACAGTTATATGATGCATGAGTAATAGCTTTAGGAAGGAAATTAATCTTTAAAATGGAAAATTTTCTCACTTGAAAACAATTTTTTAAAATTAACGTCACCAGATGCCCGGCTATATATTAATTATTGTAAGCAACCAAAACCTTAAACTTTCTAATTATCCACTTGTATTATTACCTCCCTTTCAGCAGGTGAATGGACTACAAAAAATATTAAGAGTTGGCTTCCTCTAAAACATGTTCAGAATACAAAATATGTCTATCATGATAAAAGTTTAATTCTCACAACAACCTGGCAAGGTTGGTGTTAATACTACCCCTAATTCACCAAAGAATTTAAGTAATTGGTCAAGATTACTTGACCTATAAGCACTGGAATTGGATTAATGAGCTCTGTCACCTTGGTTCCTAAATCCCCAATCTTTCCTTACACCATGTCAGAAATGACTTCTCAATAATTTGCAAGGAGGCTTGTTGGAAGAGTGAAATTTAATGAGGTAATTATGAAGAGTTTATTCTAAAAGTTCTAGTAGGATGAAAGCAATTTTGTTTGAAATGACTGAGCATCAAAGTATGTTAACTATTCTAATTCCACATCACAGAAATCCAATATCTCTTCCTTTTCTGTCTTACACTATATGTCAGATATGATAAATGTAGAAAAAGAAGGGAAGAAGGATATGTCATTAGAGTTAGGGTTGGAGTGATTGCTATTGGCTTGAATTGATCTTTAAAATTCCAGGAAGAAAATGTTCATGGAAGGAGTATAGCATGAAGATGCAGAATAAGTTTGGAGTCCTAGTTGCTAGTCATATTCTACCACAAAATCTGTATGGCCTGGTCAGGTCAATGTGCCTCTCTGGGCTTCAGTTATTTATTGTGTGAATTAAAGTGGCTAAGCTAAGGTCCGTTTGGCTTTAATATTCCTTGAACCCATTAAGAAGTTAGTAACAGAGGACACACGATACATACGCAACATCATTTTATTGCTTAAAATCTTTAATGACTCCTCATTGCAGTATGGTGTTGTGGTTAAGAAATGGCTCAATTTCTCTGTGACCCAATTTTCTTACTTGGGTTTTTGTTAGGAGTTAACTAAGGCTACATATGTAAAAAATACCACATGCTCAGAAAACGATAAGCATTCAATAAGTACTGGCTATTACTATTGACTATTGGATTAAGTTAAATTTTTACATAACTTACCTAACTCTCTTTAATCTTGTCCATCTCACTGGCATTGTCTCTCACCATTCTCTGCCTTACACATCAGGCTGAGAAACACAGAAAAGTCTTTATTTTTCAGTCACTTTTGAGGACCATTTTGCAGGTTAAAGAATTCTACATTAGTATTTTTTTTCTTCTCAATACTTTAAATATTTCATTCCACTCTCTTCTTGCTTATATGGTTTCTGAAGAGAAGTTGGAGATATATATATATTTATATTTATATTTATATTTCCTTATGGATTCTTTCAAGATTTGTTTTATCTTTGATTTTCTGTAATTTAAATATGACATGCTTGGGTGAAAGTCTGTGGCATTTATACTGTTTGGTGTTCTCTGAGCTTCCTTAATCTGTGACTTTGATGTCTGACATATTTGATAAATTGTGGAAATTCTCAGTCATTATTGCTTCAAATAATTTTTATGTTGTTTTCTACCTTTTCCTTCTGGTATTCCCATTATAACTATGTTATATACCTTGTAGAGTTGTCCCACAATTCTTGCATATTCTGTTCTTTTTTTTTTTCAATTATTTTTTTCTCTTTGCTTTTCAGTTTGGCAATTTGTATATAGATAGTTTCAAGCTCAGAAATTCTTTCCTCAGGTGTCCACTCTACCAGTAAGCCCATTAAAAACATTCTTTTAAAATCTGTAGTGTGTTTTTTTTATTCTTTTTTAGAATTCCCATCTCTCTGCCTATATTGCTCCATCTATGCTTGCACACGGTCTACTTTATTAGTTAGAGTTATTAACATATTAACCATAGTTGTTTTAAATTCCTAGTCTGATATTCCAACGTGCCTGTTATATCTGAGTCTGGTTGTATTGCTTGTTCTGTCTCTTAAAACTGTGTATTTTACCTTTCTGTATCATTGTATTTTCTTAGTACCTGGACATGATGTACTGCGTTAAGAAACTCCTATAAATAGGGCTTTTGTAATGTGGTGTGAGGTATAGAGATAGAGGAAGCTTTCTACAGTCCTATGATTAGGTCTTGGTGTTTTAGCGAGTCAGTGCCTCTGGACTGTGAATTTTACAAGTGCTTCTCAGTTCCTCCTGCCCTTAGATGAGAAAGGATGTTTGGAGTGGATTGGAGTTAGTTATTTCCTTTTTCCTACATGGAAGGCTAGAAAGGTCTAGTGGTAGGTATTTTTCTTCCTCCCTGTGGAAAGTCAGAGCCAGCTGGAGTTGGTTACTTCCTTTTTTTCAGGTCAGTTTGGCTCCAGTAAATCCCCGGCACATTAGGCTCTGGTTAAATAGTTTAACTCGAGGGCAGAACATGTTAAGAACAGAACGCTCTGCCATATTTCAAAATGTGACTTTTCCCCTTCCTCTGCAGAAGGCATGAGGGGATTTTTCTCCAGTAGTCACCGTGAGAAGGTGGTCGAGCTCCTGAGGTCAAGCTCACAAAAGTTTGGGGACCTCCCGCATTCAGGACTGGGGCCCTTAAAGTTTTGGACTCTCAAACTTGTCCACACTGAGACTGAAGCAATTCATCAATTTCAGTTAAGGTTTTCCTATCCCAGCACTTATTCCCTCAGAGGTTTCTGCTCCAGTAAGTTGTGATTGTCTGTATTCACCTGTCTATCTCTCTAATTTTGGTGACATCAGTTTTCCCTGTGACCTCGCTTTTCTTATGGATATAAAAGGAGTTGTTGATTTTTCAGTTTGTTTAACATTTTGCATGTTGTTAAGAGGGAGTGGCAATTTCTAAGCTCCTTACATGCCTAACCAGAAGTTGGAAGTTGCTTTAGTGAAATTTGAGGGGTTTGCTTTGTACACAAGCACAGGTATCCATCAGACAACTAAGAATCAGTGTTGATAGTTCACAAAAAATTGAAGTCTAAAGATTATCAGTTTGGCAGATAGAATGGAGGTAATATTAAGTGGATGAGCTTTGCCAAGAAAAGTGCACAGAAAAAAAAGTTACTAATGCTAGAATCTTAGAGATTCCCCCACCTCCACCCCCCATTTTTGACAAGGTAATATAAGATTTCTTACAGTGTGTATTCTCTCTGTACTAAAAGTTTGATCCTGAAGTAGTTTAGAACCCTGAGAGTGTAAATATTAACATGATATGGAATAAAATCAATGTGGCAAAGAAACATGTCATTTTAAGACAGCATTTACATGGGAAATCAACAACTCTCAGGTAATAATTTTATTAAACAAGCCTTACAGATCTTCCTGATTTTACTGACACTTTAATTATCAAACAACATGTCTAGTCCTAGAGTAGCAAGTCTGCACAGTCATTTCAATTCATGTGTTTTTACTAATCTTTATCCTGTTCTCAGTAATTTGAAGATCTGTTCTCTACCATTGTGAAAAGCACAGAAAAGGAGTTTAACATACTTATTTAATATTTTGACTAATTCTTTTCCAGTGAATTCAAAACCTAGAGCATATTTTTATGAGAAAAATATTTTTGCATTGATGTTGGCCTTTAGGTCTGTTTGACTTTGTAGTGTCATAATAATCAATTTGTTTGATTTTACCTTTCATGGTTCATTTAATTTTCTCTTGGAAGATTTCTTTCCTTGTCCTGCTATCATGGTGCTTCTCACAATGATTATGTTAAATAAGGGGGTATTTACCTATTTCCAGGTGCCATAAAAATACAACTTTATTTATTTTGTTCGTTGTTTTATATCCCATGCTTCCCACTGGGGGAAGAAAAGTGATACAGGTTATGAAGTAATCTATGTAGGTGCAGTGTATATGGTCTTGGAAAATGCAAATATTTTTGGAAAATACAAATATTTTTTTTCCTGGCACTGAATTTCACATAGAATTTAATGCATTGGGTTCTTAGATACTGAACAACAAAGTAGAAAATACCTAACACCTTAACCCAAACAACCTGTGTTTCTTCTGCATCACTAGTGATGCGGAAGAAAATGCTACATCCTAGATTTTTCTCTGCTGCCTAATGTCTGGGGGAATTGGCCACTCCCTTTTTGTTTGCTAACAACTGAAGAAATAATTGCATCACTTATCAATGAATACGTGAACAAAAATCATTTTTGTTAAAGAAGTGTCCAGATTTTCAGACCCTTTATATCTGCATGCCCCCAAAAAGAAACATGGTGGTGAAGTCACCACTCCAAATTTCATCTCAGCGTCAAAGCACCAGCCCTGAATTTCACATGCTGGAAACCCTTGCTGAATAGAAGTGGAACCACTGACAGCTACTATGCAACGATGTTGAAAAGAGAACAGTGTCCAGGAGACACTTAAATATTGACAAGGCTACCTAACTTTGGAGAAGTATGACTTCTGTGTTAAGTGAAGCTGGACCACCTCCTTACAGTCTGTAAGGAGGATTACAGACTTAAATGTAAAATCTGAAACCATAAAACTCCATGAAGAAAATATAGGAAGTAAATTTATAAGGCATTACCCTTAGTAATATTTTTACTGGTATTTCCCCTCAGGCAAGGGAAGTAAGAGAAAAAATAAACATATGGGATTACATTAAACTAAAAAGTTTTTTCACAGCAAAGGAGACCATCAATAAAGCAAAAAGGCATCCTACTGAATGGGAGAAGATATTTGTCTATCACACATCTGGTAAGGGGTTAATATCCAAAATTTATAAAAAATCCATTCAACTCAATACCGAAAAAGCAAACAACCTAATTAAAAAATGGGCAGAGGACATGAAGAAACATTTTTCTAAAGAGGACATACAGATGGCAGACATATGAAAAACATGTTCAACCTCACTAATCATTAGAGAAATGCAAATGAAAACCACAATGAGACCCCACCTCACTCCATTCAGAATGGCCATCATCAATAAATCAACAAACAACAAGTGCTGGTGAGAATATGGACAAAAGGGGTCCCTCGTGCACTGCTGATGGGATTGCTGATTGGTGCAGCCACTGTGGAACTAATATTTGAAGGAGACTCTCCAGCCCATGTCAAGCCTCCAGTTAATTGCAGTCCTACTTGACAGCTTGCCTGAAACCTCATGACAGACCCAGAGTCCAAACCATTTACCTAATTTGCTCCAGGATCTCTAATCTTCAGAAACTCTGTGAAAAAAATGTTGATTTAAGCTAATAAGTTTGCGAGTTCTTTATTAGCCAAAAATAGATAATTAATAAATCACATATCCAAAGTAATGATTTGTGGTGTAGCTGGTCTGCGTATAACCTTGTCTTATTGCCTCATCCAATAAAAAATAAGTGGGAGATGGTAGAATCCATTATAATCAATGAACAACAGTAACATTTAGACATGGCTTTTGATATATGATTTGTACTAAGCTATTTTCTTTTTTTTTTTTAATTTATTTTTAATTTATTGGGGTGACAATTGTTAGTAAAATTACATAGATTTCAGGTGTGCAATTCTGTATCACATCATCCATAAATCACATTGTGTGTTCACCACCCAGAGTCAGCTCCCCTTCCATCACCATACATTTGATCCCCCTCACCCTCATCCCCCACCCCCCAACCCCTTTACCTTCTTTTCTACAGAAGGACTCCAGTCATCTTAACTGCTGGAGTGAGATGTACTCTGACTTCCTGTCCACTTACTATGTTAACTTTGCTTCCATCATTCTTATGTTGCAATCCATACTTTACCTGCATGGAATTACTTATATTTCCTTAATATGTCATATTTTTTGACATCTTTGCATCTGATTTTCCTTTATCCTATTATCTTCTTGTCTAGTTAATAAACTCCTATCATTATTCAAGATCTTGTTCAAATATTTCTTCTGTAATGCCTTCTGTACTGCTTGCAAGAAAATTGGCTCCTTTTTTGCCTATTAATATGCTTTGAATATAATTCTTCTTAATATTCATCATACTGTATCTGTATTTTTCAGTGCCTCATCTAGTGCTGTGCACAGAATAAGTGTTATTGTTAAATATTTTCTGGGTTAAGATAAGAATGAACAGGTGAGACAATACTCTGAAGATACCTGATGAATATGAAATATACAATAAAAGCTTAATAACCTGAAGTTCTAGAATAAAGAAATGTCATATGGAACTAAGCAATGACAATTATTATTGTACTGTTTCTAAATGTTTTAGTACCTTGAATATTATAAATATTTAACATATCCCAGAGACAGACCACTTGATTTATTATAGAGCTGAACTTTTATTCTTGCTGGGAAGAAAAAGCTGTATTTCTACTCTAGAGATTATTGGTGATACTAGTTGAGTAAAAGAATCATAATGCTACTATATCCCTATTTCTATTTCCAGAGATCGTAAATTATGTTTCATGGCTGGCATATCTCACAATGGCATAAGCGGGGCCAAGCAATTGCACTTAGACAAATTGCATCTCCGATCCCAGCATGTTACAGAAAAGAGCAGGCAGCAGGACCAGGGGAAAGGGTTTCAGCTGACTTCTCAACACACATTTACTAAACACCTGCAACATGCTTGGGCTTAATATGGGACATGGATCCTGCTCATTAGGTCATACAATCAAATACAAGAAATAAAGAAATGTGGCAAATGTCTCTGATAGAAGGGCAGAAAAGATGCCATACGAGATAGAACAAAGAAACTGAGAAGAAGGAAACAGGACCTTGGAAGAATGGTAAACCATGGAGGGCTCGATGAGGAAGATGGCATCTGAAACGGGTTTTGACGTGTAGATGCAGACCTGTGTAGTCAATCCTCCATTCATTAAACCAGCAGAGCATAGGATTAAGGACATCACATTTAAAGCCAGAAAGAACAGAGCTGGAAATCTGCTCCTCTTTCTTACTAATTATAGGACCGTGAAAATATTATATCACCTTGCTGAGCCTCAATTGTATCCTATGTAAAATGAGGGTAATAATAAGAATAATAGTGCCTCTCTCATAGAATGGTTAGAAAGATTAAGTGAGACAATCTATGGGGAAATATTATATAACCTGGCATAAAGGCAGCAGCAAAAGCATTGACGTTATTACTGTTCGTGTAGTGATGAGGAGGAGGAGGAAGAGGAGGATGATGGTGATGATGATGGTGACCATATGATAGCTACCTAGAGACCCACAAAGATGCATTCATCCCTTTACTCCATCATACTACCGTGAATACCAATATACTGCAGCCTCCATATGATCGTAGGAAAAGGCCAAGACAATAATGCAATGACAAAGATGTTCGCCGTCTTTTCATTGAACCTTTGAACCAGACCTACAGCATCTTATTGCAAGACTGCTTGTTACATGAGAGTCAGAATCCATGAATTTTAAGTCATTGTTTAACAGGTTTTATCTAGTCACATCCAGAAACATCCCTAGCTAATATATTAACCATCCAATCAAGCCCCTGTATTGACTAAGATGTAGCAGATACACGTGGCATGATAACTTTGATAGGTAGAAGTCGTGCCATATCACTGTGGAAGATACTACTGCAAAGGCCCATTAGATTACAGATTGGGAGTAGAGAGGAAGACAGTAACCTCCTGCTAGCTCATCCCTTCCATCCTCTTCACCTCATTGGTAAATGGAAGTAAATAATAAAGACTCTATAGATCTGTTGTGAGCATTAAATACAATAGTGTATGGAGATTTCCTTCCATAGTGCCTGGCAATAGAAATCATTCCTTAATTGGTAGTTATTTATGTTATTGTAGCATCATATTATCATTTCCTAATGGATTTTCTTGAACAATTCCCCAGTTATTTTCTATGTCATAAACTAGTCTTCTCACTTGAAATATGAATTCTTTCTGGGTAGGGCCCAAAACTTCTATTTATTTTTAATTCCTTTCACTTACCCCTAATCCTACCCAGCTATCAGTCAGAGACCCATGTTCTCAGAGAACATGCTTATTGAATTTAGGAGTTCCAAACTACGTTTGGGTATAAAACCATCACTATTCCTTCACATATTTGAGGCTGCTTCACACTTCCATGACATAAATGGAAAAATCCTAAGAGATTTTTTGTTAAATAATTCTATTGTACGAACTTATCCTTGGGAGTTAAAATTTCTCAAAGTTACCTAAGCTTTTCCTTGACATACACATTTACTTCCTGGGTATAATGAAAAGAAGTTTGCAAACTATGAGAGAGTCTTATCAGAAAAGCTCGGTTTGATTATATTTTAAAGGTGATTAATAAGGAAGCACCCTAACTAATGTCTCTATTAGCATATTTCTTGGACATCATGTTAACTCTGTATAACAGGGTTGAATCTAAACTAATGAATAACTTAGAGATAAGAAGTTTCTACTATAACTGTCATTATATTTGCAGGTTCTTGAAGTTATGGAGTAGAATAATTTTAATGTCATAGGCACTGGGATCAAATCTGATCCTATCCGGATTCTATTTCCCGTGGGATTTTGAGAAAAATTATCTAATATTTCTAAGCCCCATTGTTCATTTGTACAAAGTTGATGAATATTATAGTCATTTTAATAGAGTTGTAAGAATTAGGTAAAACCATGTATAGAAAATACATTACACAATGCTGGTGATAGTAATTGCTTATAAACATTGACTATTCATATTGTGAATTGCAAATATAATCTAAATTTTAGTTAGGCTCTCCCTGCTTCTTAATAGCTGGATTGGACTAGCTTGAGCTCCCCTGTTGTATACCAAATTGCTTCTTCAGTATTTCTAAAATTCCAAGGAAGTTCGATTCTGATACTCCTGTTTCACTTTGGATTTCATGTCTGTTGAATTATTGTTCTTTGGCATTAATTTCAGGATTGTCCCTTTTTTACTACTGGTGTTAATGCAAGCAATAAAAAAAAAAAAGCATATCCCCCCTGCTATTCTTATGTAATAAATTTATTTCTAGACCCTATTGCCAAACTCAGCTCTAAATTTCACTTTTTTACGATCATATCACAGAAAAAAAGGTCTCATTAATGCACTTTGCCAAACAATTGGACTAGCCCCACCTGATCTCTGTTTTCTTATCTGATAATAATTATGTCACCGCTACCTGCCTATTTCCACCTGCTCCCCCCACTACACACACATATTAGAAAGTAGCAAGAACTGTGATTTTCTGTTTTTAAAATTACAAGGTTTCCTTTTGATGTCTTTTCAGCATTTCAAGTAAAGGAAATGCAATTGTGTGTAAGTTTTTATTATCTTGTGTATGCTATTAAACACCCATTTAAAGGTAGAAGGACAGATCTTATCTTGCAAATAAGCCTGCGTTTGATCTTTTCGTGGGTTATAATTTGAGCAGCCTGACCATTTTACAAGGGCAAGCCATTTATTCAAGGGAGACAGGATTTAGAGTCAAACTTCATGTGTTCTCGTTCTGGCATTGATATCCTCATCTGTTCAAAGAGAGAACTTATATTTTATCTGTCCAATGCAGTGCTTGTGATGGATGAATTAGAAAATCAGTCTTAATGTGTTTTGTAAAATAAAAAACAAACAAACACGATATAAGATTTACATTGAATTGAACTGAGAAATCATGGCAGAATAGAAAAAACGAACAAACAAACAAAACATGGACTCTAATATCAATAGCCCTGGGTGAGTGACCTTGAACAAGTCTTTTGACCTGTCTTTACCTCACTGCCACCCCCGACCCCCCAAAGTAGGCAAATAGTAGTAATTACAGTGATAATACCTTTCTACAGGTCTTTTATAAAAGTTAAGAATTTCAATGCTTTTGAATATGTTTCTTTAATAGCATTGTTAGAAAGGAAAAACTCAATGAATCCTTATTCCTTTTTCCTTTCTAATATACAGAGGGTGCCAAAAAAAAATGTATACACATTTTAAGAAAGGAAAAAACTGTAATAAAATTGTAATACTCAATATAGACCAAGGACAAACGATGTATACAAAGCATGTGCATACATTTTTTTTTTGCGACACCCCAGTATTTCGTTCTGAGAGTCAAGAATATTATCTTGTTTCTTGCCCAGAATTCTGTTAGTTCCTGTCCTGAGACAGATGCTGGTAAATCTGCTGCAGCTGACAGGTGACAGTGCTCCTTCAGGAGCATAGAGGGCAGTACTGACCTTTGACCTTGTTTGGACCAACGGTCATGGGAATGATCATTGTAAGAACATTCTGCATTCCTCTAATGCAATTTAGCTTCATCTATTCAATATCACTGTCAGGTTGCTGCCCAAAGAGATAAGTAGGTGAGAGGTTTCCTACTTTGTGCTGCTGACAAGCAAGGCATTACTACCTAGCTTCTGCAGAGCATAAAATAGAAACGAAATTTATCATACCACTGCCCCTTTAAGAAAAAAAGGAGTGTGAAAATCCCCAAGTGGGTTAATTGCCTTCTGCACTAATATGACGGATTCTTGAAATAAAAAGTATTGAGTATCTGTAAGGTACAAGCACTGTGCTATCTGCTGGGGTTGCAGAGAAGAACACCACAGGTGGTCTTGTTCCTGCGTTCTTCTCAAATAAGGAACGAGCTGAGACATCACTTGTCATTCTTTTCATGCCCAGCTTAAGCAAAGGATTCAAGATGAATAAATGTTTACCATGGAGAGAAAGCAGAAGATTTGAATCTTGAGATCTCATGGCCTGCAGAGAGGCCATTGTCTTCTTAATCGGAATTTAACAAGAGTGGGGTGAGAGTGGCAGGGCAGGAGACTGAATAAATAGGGGCCACAGGGCTAGTATATATTTATGTCATAGGCTCTACTTTGAGGATCTACTTTAGCAAGAATTCAAATGTTTGTTAGTAGGTAAGAGTCCATATTAGAAAAATGATCTCAAATTGTCGCTCTGATACACTATGCTCCCCCTTACTTCCAGGGAACGTGCAATTCAAGACTAGTCCCAGCTCTTATAAATGATGTCTTCCTCAAGACAGTGTTCTACCTAGTGAACTCACTACTTGCCTGTAACCATAATACATTAATGCTCTGTTTGAACAGAGCCTCTGTGGATGAAGACCTATGCTACCGGCTGCTCTTACTCTGCAACCCTCTGCTACCCTCTTCTGGTGGGAGTCTATCACTGCAATTAGCCCTTCAAATCCAGGTAAATCTGTCATCTCCAGGTGTGGTTG
This sequence comes from Rhinolophus ferrumequinum, assembly GCF_004115265.2. NCBI lineage: Eukaryota > Metazoa > Chordata > Mammalia > Chiroptera > Rhinolophidae > Rhinolophus > Rhinolophus ferrumequinum. The sequence goes on along the minus strand of NC_046294.1, from coordinate 61,209,067 downwards.
GTAATGGCGAAATTAGGGAAAATGACAGAGGGTAGACCTTTATAGCCAGACCCAGCTCCTGGCTCTAGGAAACCAAGTCTCATTACAGATTTTGACATCTGAAGGCTGTGTGTTGTGTGGGGGACCCTGCTTGCTGCGCCATGTGTCGTGCGGGGTGGCCTGCGGGGTCTCTGGTCCCGCTCCCCACATAAGAACGCAGGACATGGTGAGGCCAAAAAGTGACACCCACGGAGCCATAGGTAGGGGAGTCACACCACTATACTCTCGCTGGCGGCTGGGTTGGAGACACAGGAAACAGGAGCCACACATTTCTCAACCCTGACTGTGCTGCTTGCAGGCTCAGCCATCATCCTCTTGCTAGCCCCCATTTTTTTTCTGCTAGCATAGCCATGGTAGTTATATTAGTGCCCAATGGCTCACTGGGTACAGCTGACGGCCAACTAGCCACAGCTGATGGCCATTTGATCACAGTCGATGGCCATTTACTACCTGAGCCAGAACCTTTCTATGTGAGGCCGAGAGCCTGGAAACTGCTTTTTGGGGCTCTGTCCCCACACTATGGTAAGAGATTTCGGGGGTGGACCAATGAAGCAGTCCCTATCAGGCTAGTGACACATTAAGTTATTGGTATGCTCCCCAAAAGAGGGTAAGCATGACATTGGTAACAAAAAGATTACTTTTCATTAGGCCACATTAGAGATCCCAGGCAGCAGTGCCTTATTCTGAGGGCTTTCCTGATTTTCTTCTTTAGAATTATAATCTTCCCACTTCTATTTCCTTCCTTGTTTCATTTTTTCTATAACATTGAATCATCTAACATGCTATACTTAATTGTTTAATTTTGTTAATTATCTGCATATGCTTTTAGAAAATAAACTTCTTTAGGAAAGCATGGCTTTTTCTATTTCTACTGTCACTGTTGTATCCCCCACACTTAGATTAGGACCTGGAATGCATTAGTTGCTCAAAAAAATGTATTTCAAAATAAAGTATATAACAGGAATCAGACTCTGGTCACTGAGCTGGTTGGGGCCAGAATCTTCCCATTGCAAATACAGTGAAGACTCCGATTTCTGCTGCTTAGAATGAAAACCAGGCACAGGACAGTAGATACCTATTGAATTACCAAAACTGGACCTAAGGTTAATCACATGTTTGTTAAATGTGATTGTTGGGTTTGGCTAAATATAGTTCTTAAACACTACAGTTTATAAAAATTACCTGGGAAGCTTGTTTAAATGCATGTTCCTGAATTCCTATTCCCAGAAATTACAATTCAGTAGGTATGGATTGGGGGTCAAAAATCTGAATTTTTAACAAGCACCCCCAAGAAATTCTGATATAGGCAGTCCTCTGATGACACTTTGAGAACAAAAAAAGAAAAAGAATCCTTCCTAGTTTAAGATTAAAATCATTCTTAGAGAATTGGGAACATCCTACAAGTGGGCATTTTGCCTGTGGAAAAGAAGGGCTGCAGAGGCTGTGAACAAGTGGAGCCTGAGGGTGTCAGAGCATCACTCTCTGCTCAATTTCAGCACTTGTTAAAATGTGCTTTCTGCAATCTTAGGTTTCAATAATCAAAGATTACATTTTAATATAAAACAGGTGATTCTGATACCAGAAACCCAAAAGTCATGCTTTGAGAAATAATGGCATAGAGGAGAAGTAAGTAAAGGGGAATTAAAAAAAATATATATATATATATGTATATGTATATACACATATATATGGTGCATGTACCAGGCACTGTGCCAAAAGAGCTTTACACAGAGGTAAATATTACCATTATTTTACAGATGAGGAAAATGATAACCATACACTATATAAGTCCCTGAGGCCACAGTGATAAGATGTGAGCTGTGATTCAAATGAAACAAGTCCTGTATCTACTGTCTATGGTCTTTCTACTGCCCTGGGGTTTATCTAGTATTCAGTGTGACCATCCTGTAGTACATACATAATTTGGCCAACTGTATGTAGTTGTGTAGATCCTACCACAATTGAGATATAGAATCTTACCATCACCCCAAAATGTTTCCTGGTGTCATTTTGCAGTTATTCCCATTCCCCCACCACTAGCTCTCACCAAAAGATGATCTGAGTCTGTCCTTATCATTTTTCCTTTTCCAGAATTTATATAAATTCAATCATTCTTTGTATAGTCTTTTGTGTCTTGATTACTGTAGTTTAATAGTAAACACTGAAATCAGATAGTGAGTCAGAGTCCTTCAACTTTGTTCTTTTATCCTAAGTGTTTTGCCTGTTCTGGTTCTTTTACTTTTCCAAATAAATTTTAGATTAGGCTTGTACATTTCTACTAAAAAAAAAAGAAAACGCTTGCTGAGAGCTCTATGTAGTTTGACTTAATCTATAGATCAATTTGAAGAGAATTTGGGTCTTCTAATCATTGAAAGCAGTTTATCTGTTTATCAACTTAAATCTTCATTTATTTCTCTTAGAGATGTTTTACAACTTTCATCATACAAATCTTGCACTTGTTATATTCATCACTAAATATTTCACACTTTTGGTCCTATTGTAAGCATTATTTTCTTACTTGAATTTCAGGTTGTTTATTGATAGTCTCACAACCCTGAAAATAAGTGCCCTTTAAAATGTTATATCCTAGGTAATACTTTAGCCTCATCTTAATATCCCCCAGTTAGTATATAGAAATACAATTAAATTTCGCATATTGAGTTGTGTCCTGTGATTTTGATAAAATCACTTATTAATTCTAATAGCTTTTTTTGGTATATTTTGGGGGATTTTCTATGTAGGCTATAATATCATCTAAAAATATTGATTTCTTCCTTTCCAATTTATATGCATTGTTTATCTTTATCTTGTCATATAGCTTTGGTTAGTATATACTTCTAGTACAGTATTCAACAGATTTAGTAAGAAATTTTTCCTTGTTCTTGATATTTAAGGGAGAAAGCATTTAGTCCTTCACTCATAGGTGTAAATTTTTTCACAGATGCTCTTTATTAGGTTGACGATTTTCTTTTTAATTCTTACAGTGCTGAGAGTTTTATTATGAATAAATGTTGAAACTTTTGTCAAATATTTTTATACACATATTGAGATAAATATAAAGTTTTCCTTTTATTTTTATTTTGTTCATATAGTGAAATAAATTATTTTCCAGTGCTGACATAATGTTGCATTTATAAAATAAAACTCGATTATCATGATGTGTTATACTTTATATATATATATATATTTCTGGATTTAATTTGCTATGATATACCAGAAAAATATTAGCCCAGTTAAAAACTAATTGACTTCAAAATAAGTGACAAAGATGGGCATGATATGCTTTTAAAGGGTCAATTCAACAAAAATATATACTATGATCCAAAATGGGTATGTGCATAACAGAGATTCAAAATACAAAATGTAAAAACTAATAAAGCCAAGAAGAGAAATAGACAATTATAGTTGTAGACTTCTGTACTTCTCTTATAATAATTGATAAAACAAATTGACAAAAATTTGTAAGAAGTCCTACACTAAACTATCAACCAACTTGGCCTAATTGTTTTTACAGAACACTATAACCAACAAAACAACACATCAAGATAGATCATATTTTTTGTACCTAAAAAAAGTTTCAAATTTAAAAGGATCAAAATCATATAAGGTATGTACATAAACCACAGTGGAATTAAACTGAAAAAAAATTGGGTAAGTTGCTAAGTATTTGGAAATTAAAGAATACACTTGTAAACAACACATAGATAAAGTAAAAAGCACAAATGAATTTAGAAAACATTTTGAAATAAGTCAAAATGGAAGTACAATATAATAAAATTTAGAGAGAAATTTATAGCACTAAAGTTTAGAGAGAAATTTATAGCACTAAAAACAGCAGAAAAGAAAAAGCCTCAAATCAATGTTCTAAGACTCCAACTTAAGAAACTATTAACAGATCAAATTAAACTCAAAATAGAGAAATAAATAAGTGTAGGAGAAAAAAAATCAATGAAGTAGAAATAAAAATCTAAAAAAATAATAAATTTCAATGAAACCAAAAGCCGGTTCTTTGAAAAGATCATTACAATTGATAAATCACTAGCCAAATTGCAAAACTATAAATTATCAATATTAAGAGTGAAAAAAATACTCCATTTTTTAATGAGACAATAATTTATATGAAAACACAAAAGATCTAAATAGTCAACAATTGTTTTATTACTTTTTGTTGTAAAAACACAACATAAAATTTACCACCTTTACCATTTTTAGGTATTTGGTACAGTAGTTTTAATGATATGCATATTGTTATGCAATAGATCTCTAGAACATTTTGTCTTGCAAAAATGAAAACCTATACCCATTGAATGAACTCCCCTTTACTCCTCCTCCTAGCTTCTGGCAGCCACGATTCTACTTTCTGTTTCTAAGAACTGGACTACATTAGATACCTCATGTAAGTGGTATATATACCTCATGCAATAGTTGTCTTCTTGTGACAGGTGTATTTCATTCAACATAACATCCTCAAGTTTCATCCATTTTGTAGTATATGACAGGATTTGATTCTTCTTTAAGGCTGAATAATAGTCTACTGTATGTATATACCACACTTTGAAAAGAAAGCTGGGCATCTGTCCATGAACACAAAGGTAGCTTCCACCTCTTGGTTATTGTGAAGAATACCGCAGTGAACCTAATGTGTGCAAGTATCTCTTTAAAATTCTCTTTTTTTTATTTTTTTAGATAAATAATCCAGGAATGGACTGCTGGATCATATGGTAGTCCTCTTTTCAATTTTTTGAGAAACCTCTATACTGTTTTTTTATAGCAACTGTACCATTTTACATTCCCACAAGCTGTGCACAAAGCTTCCAATTTCTCCACATCCTCAACAACACTTATTGTTTTCTGGTGTGTGTGTGTGCGTGTGTGTGTGTGTGTGTGTGTGTGTGTGTGTGTGGTGTGTGTGGTGTGTGTGTTCTCATAGGCTCTCCTATATGAGGTGATATCTCGTTATGGTTTTGACTTCCATTTCTCTGATGGTTAGTGACACTGAGCATCTTTACATATATTTATTGGTCATTTGTAAATCATGTTTTGGAGACCTCCTTTCCTTTCTGGAGACCACAAGGTAGAAACACCTCTACTGTCTTGCTGGCTCCATAAATATCAGTGTTCATGCTGTGTGGAAACTGATTCAGAGCTTTTATACACCTACGGTTCTATGCCAAAAATAAGATGAAATCATTTGTTTCCTAGGCAACCATTTTATGGAACATGTATAGTTGTGCTTTGAAGGTATGTTAAATGGTAAAAGTTTACTATTTACTATTTTAATTTGTTCATTTTTTAAAAGTAACAACCTATTAATCATGTGCTTTATCATGCATAGATTATTGAGTTAGGCAACTAAACTCTGACAAGGTTCTAACTTGTTCACCAGGAAGACCAGGTGTTCTTTTCTGTGTGAATGCTATAGGGGAGATGAAGAGGGGGTGGGCTGTAAGGGCTGAAGGAAGGATGAAAGGGAGGGAGAGAGGAAGGGAGGAAGAGAGGAAGGGAGAAAGACAGGGAGGAAGGAAGGAATGGCTTATTTAGTAGAATAAAGAATTCATACTACCTGATGCGCCAGGCTTTGAGTAAGACACAAGTCAAAATTATAAATTATTTTGGTGGTACTTTCCCACCATAGACCTTTAGAGTAGGTTAATAACACAATTTGACAAATACACTTCATGTTAATTCATGGTGTTATTATTTCAAACCTGGAATCTTCCTGGGCTTACACAGATGCTTCAGCAACACAAGTGCTACAGACTAGGTTCATGGAGAACCCTAAGAGAGAACCACATCCTGTTCCTTTCTTTTCTTCCTCCTCTTCAAAAATAAAAATAAACCTCAGAAAAGGACATACTGAAACAAGACATGCAAAAAATAGCCAATAAATGAACTGGCACTCAACCTTCAGTTAGTTTTATAAACTGCAAAATTATTATTTCATTTAGTGTGTATTAAATTTTCTTACATTAATGCACTTGCATATTTTAAAGGAAATAGCTTACAATAAATGTTAGATAAGTCTTCTTGACAGATTTTTAAAACTGTCAAAACATAAACATTTTGTTAGTTAAAAACATATTTTCATTCATTTTTTTTTTTTTTTTCTAGAGTTAGGTGCAATCCTCCTGTAGGCTAATGACATTGTATGTGTTTTTACTTAAGGACTGACTTGCACAGAGGCATTCAGCTGGTTCAACTTTTTGAGCTCTCTGCCTTGGAGATTAGAAGTAAATGTCTCAGTTTGGACCTAGACTATTAGTGACGTGTTGACAAATAAGATTCTGCGAGAGGTTTCAGCTGATTAGGCTCTGAAACCAAACATGCTTTTGCTGAAAATGAGTTGCACGTTTACAATGCCCTTTTTATAGTGCTTTAACTATATTACCTCGGGTGAGGTCTGGGGAGGTCAGCTACAGATCAAGAGAGAGAAACCCAAAAGAGTTTTGTAGTGTGTGACTCACATTTCCCCGGGGAAGCAGGGCCACTGGGAAAATATCAGGAGTGGTCATGAGGCGGAAGGAAAGAGGGGATTGTGGGCCAGTGTCATTGTTGTGGTTTCTGTGGGTAAGCATATTTACAATTAGCTACTTTGAATAATTTCAGCAGTCTTTGGGGAATAGTGGCTGTCCCTGGTGGTCTGGTACCTAGTCTTGGGACAGTTAGGGCAGGAGTATTGTGGCTTGGAGTGTGAGAGCCTGATATGGGAGCTGGTTAGTGGCATGGACTAATTTGCTACTCTAGAAGAACTGACCTGCCTCTTGCCAGGACCTCAAAGATGGGTCAAGACAGCATTTAAAAAACTGTATTACAAATAGACGTAGGGAAGAACTTAAGGCATGTACCTTGTTTTTTGTTTTTGTTTTGTTTTGTTTTGTTTTCGTGGATTCAATGATACAGTTTCTCTACCATGTATCCAACAGTTCATTTCATTTTCCTCCTACATATAAACAAAGATTATGTTTTCCAACTTCCGTTATGATTAAGTTGGGCCCTCTGACTTAATTCTGGCCACTACAACGTGGGTACAATTGACATACCACATTCAGGTCTGGTCATAAAGCCCTCATTCACCACCCTTACCCACTGCATGGACATTTGGAAACTATGTATCAAAAATAGTGCCGCAAGATAGATGTTCCTAAATCCTAATTAATATGTAGCAAAAAAGATACCATTTGTTGTACCTCAACTCCCGACTGCCCTGCTGTCACCTAATTAACATAAGCAACCAGTAAGTCTTTTCGAGGTTTCAGGATTTATTTGTTACAGGAGCTGGACTTAGTTATGCTAACAATAGCTAGCGTGTCTGTGAATTCTTGGTCTTTTGCAGAGTGATGGCATTATTAGTTGGGAAAATTTAGTTCAACTCTCATAAGGTAGAAATTATGATGCTATTAACATATGACACTAACAATGTAACATTCCTACATAGTACAGTGCAAACAATATTTTTCTCTAAGTTTAGAGAAGTTGTCATTGTTGTTTTTAGTCTTTTGTTACTATTCTCAATTACAATTCCTTGATTTTGCAGAAATCAGATCTGAAATAGGAATTCTTGAGAGACAGGAAAATGTTTCCTTGGCCCTAGATTTGGAGCTTCCAGGGGCAAGGATGTTTTTGCTTTTCTTTCCTTCTTACTTCTCCTTCCTTCTTCCTTCTTTCTTCTTCTCTCCTCCTCCTTCTCTTCCCCCTCCTCCTTCTCCTTCTCCTTCTCCTCCTTCTTCTCACTTTCACTCTATGCCAACCCAATCTCCCTCTAACCCCACTAACTAATCATCATAGTTATGTATATAGTAGTTTTGTATTACATATTTGTTTAAATTTATAGACACTTTGATATTGTTACTTAGGCCATTTAAATATTTTTGAATATATTTTAACTAACCTGACTTGAAAATGTTTGTGGAAAACACTACAAATCATCGCCTGCTAGATTGTAAAACATGAAGTTAGGAAGCCCCCCTGCATATTCTTTGTTATCTGTGGTGCCTACCATTGTTCCCAGGGTTACCTTTGGATTATTTATCACACACACACAAACACACACACACACACACACACAGACAGACACACACACAAACACAAAACAAAACAAAAAAACCTGCTTCCAGGAACTATGCAGAAATATTATAATTGATTGATCCTGGTAAAACTAGACAAAGGACTGAAAATGTTGATGATTTCTTCTCAAGTCTAGTTTTCCCATTACTCAAAGGTTCTTAGAAACAAAGGGATCATTGAGAGATTACATAATATACTCATTCCTCAGCTTTTAAGATGGTTATGTTTGTGTGTTATATATTTATATATTTATAATATAATATAATATAATATAATATAATATAATATAATATATAAACACACACACTAGAACACACGTGATGACATAATGTGTTAGTAAATGTGTAGGAAAGCAAGTTCATTTTGAAGATTGAATATGCACTCATTAGGAAGAGAAAGGGATGCAATGAACAGTATTTCTAAAAGATATATATCCCTCCTAAAGTATTAACTAGAACAACCTCTATGAAGGGAATTTTGGGGATATCTGTGAAAATGACAATTGAATATATTCTTTGGATATATCCTAGATACATATTCACGGTTGCACACATATACTAAAATTCAAATATACATAACTGGGAAGCAAGAGCAGGGTCACAGTGGAGAACTCTGTGGGGCTTTTGCAGTTTTTACAACCGTGCAAAATAAATAAAATACTTATTTTATTTTGAGTTTTTTTATGGGTGTGAACCTTAATCATTGTATTGTTTGGGGGACCTATTTAGGGCCTTAATTCATCTTGGAATAAACCTGTCCCAGTGTCCAGTGGATCCCATTTCCTGGATGATATTCCTTCCCTCTACCTTTATGGCCTCTTAGCCATGCAGTATCCACACTGAACTTTCTTGCTAGGGTTGAATCTTTTCACGAGCCCCAGCATACGTGTCTCATAATGAAATTTGCTTAGCCCTGGTCGGACCATTTCCACTAGAGGTGTGCAGGACATTTACTGCTCTTCAGATCACCTGGGACCAGAATGTCTCCATCTGTCTGACTTTAAGGATCAGCAGCCACTTCAGTGCCCTGTGTCCCTAGCAGACTGCTTCCTCAAGATGCTGATGCCCACTCAGAAACCATACAACTTTGCTGCCCTTCTTTGGTCATTGTACGCAGAGATTCCAGTTGTATTTACTCGTTGAGGCAAGCTCTATAGCTTAGTCATTTCCCATAGTTTCTGTGAACTTGTTTCTTGCCTAACAGCATCCCAGTTAGCGTAAGGATGAAAGTCAGGCAAGAACTAGATACAGCAGAGAGGATAAGCAAGATATGAGGGGAGTGAGAAGGGATTCATACATTTATTCTGAAAATATTTTTGAATTGCCAGAGTGCCAGGCACTGTGCTGTGTTAGAAACACTGAGATGAGGAAGGCCGAGTTGCCGTTCTCAAGTGCCCTGATATTACTAGAATAACTTTCATCCACGTTATTTCCAAATTTTTATAGAAACTGCCTGAGGCTTCATAATTGATGCTTCCATGTATGATATTAGAAAGCATCAATGGCTATGTTGTATTATTATGGCTGTTGCTTTTTGATGATCCTTTTTGATACCTACTGTCAGTAATTACTGCAGGATGGAGGGTCTTTGATATCATGAACTGTAGGTCCATGAGGCATCTTAAAGAGGAGAAAGGGCTACTTCAAAATACCTGAGGATTTTTCCATGGCCTTCTACTGTGATCCTGCTCTCTTGTTCCCAGTTATAGTATGTATTTGACTTTAAGTATGTGTAACCAAGTATAACTGTAACTTTCCAACATTTAATCACAGATCTTAAATTTATGTCCCCTGGATGCTTCCAAAGTGCTTGTAATGTGTCTTCATGTAGCAGCTTGTACATTGCTCTATCCTGGTGCTCATCAAATCATATTGTTACTGTTTTCTCCCCCATGTTCCCTACTAGACTGCGAGCTTCCCAGATCATAGAGCAGTTTGAGTATACGGCTTAAAAATTAGATTTCCAGATTTAGCAAATAAAAATACAGGACAGCCATTTAAATTCTAATCTCAGAAAAACAAAACTCTCTCTCTCTCTCTCTCTCTCTCTATATATATATATATATATATATATATATATATATATATATATATATACACACAAATGAAATATTTGGGGCATATTTACATTAGAAAAAATAATTCAGTAATCTGAAATTCAAAATTTAACTTGCCTTCCTGTATTTTTTTCTGGCAACACTTCTTTCAAGATGTCTTATAACATGAGGATTCTACAATTCTGTCTTTAAATATTATTTAGCAATACAGGACAAGATTTAGTCATTAGCATTGAGAATTTTTAAAAATTGAAATTAAAAAAAGCTGCAATGATTGGATAAAGAAGATGTGGTATATATACACAATGGAATACTATTCTGCCATAAAAGATGAAATAGTGCTATTTGCGACAACATGGATGGATCTTGAGGTTATTATGCTAAGTGAAATAAGTCAGACAGAAAAAGTCAAGAACCATATGATTTCACTGGTATGTGGTATATAAAACTGAAAACAACAAAAGAACAAGACAAACAAATGAAGAAGCAAAATCTTATAGACACAGACAAAAGTTTAGTGGTTACCAGGGGGTAAGAGGGTAGGGTGGTTCTAGAGGAAGGTAAATGGGATCTACTATATGGTGATGGAAAGAGAACTGATTCTGGATGGTGAACACGCAATGTGATACATAGATTATGTATTACAGAATTGTACACCTGAAACCAATATAACTTTAGTAGCAATTGTCACCCCAATAAACTTTAATTAAAAATAAATAAATAAATTAATTAATTAATTAAATTATATAAATCCTATTATCAAATACTGGAGTTTGGTGATCTACCTTTATATATTAAAACTAACAACAGTTTATATTATGAATTTTTTTTAAAACCACAAATCTTTCTTTTTGTTTCTCATGAATTCATGGTTCATCATAGTAAATGAAAGGCAACTTTAAGAATGTCAATTTATGTATTCATTCAATAAAGATTTGTTAAACTACTTAAATGTACCAACAAGTCCTAACCAAGAGATGGCATGATAGTGAGAAGAAAATAAACATAAGGCCATATGTTCATACAAATCACATTGGATGATCCAAACAACAAATAGTTCATCACTGTATAGTATGGAATTTTATGATTATAGAAATGTGTGGAACTTTGGAAACAAAACCAGAGGTCTGATGAATACTTCAGAATAGAGAAGTCGTCAAGTGATATGAGTGAGGTGGAGATACCAAGGTTGTTTGTATAAGGAAGCCTTTAGTTTTTCCTATTATTCATATATTCATTCAATGTATTATTTACCTGTTTCCAATTACAAATTGATGATTTATGATAAAACATGTAGAATGAGCAAATAAAAATAATTGGATTAAAATTTTGCACTAACAGTTATGGAGCTGACAAAATTGAGAGCTTAAATTAAGATAGAGCATGTTTTTAGTAGAAAATGCCAATGTTTCTAGGGAATTTTCTTAATTGTATTTCACATATTATTTGATGCAGGAGAGCCATATTTTGAATGTTTTGAATTAAAAAATCAGTTACAGGTTATTAACTTAATCCCCTGAAGCATAGCTTATGCCGCCAATATAGTTCTGTTTTCTCACTAGCTCTTTATTGGTGTTACAGATCTCGTGTATCTGTGGAAGAAAGAAATCTAAATTTATATGCATTTCATAAGAGAAACGAACACAAGGCAATTCTACTCATATATCTATCTATCTAAAAATTTAACTGGCAGTGTTCAAAACCTCTTGTTTACTTCTCTTTCTTTGTACTATTTTATTGAGACGATAATTTATTATCTAAGATAAAGGCATGTAAGTTAAAAACAATCTTCCTTGGGACTCCATAAATGGAGGAAAGATTCCAATTCTAAGAGTCTGAAAATAAGTGAGGAGGGAAGATGATTTTTTCTTATTATTTAAAAGACTCATGAAAATGGTCACCATGGAAACCAGACATGAGTCTATGGAACATCAAGAGATCAGAATGGAGGTCTTGAGCTGAGTGAGACTGCATCTTAAATTTGGAATGCTGACATAGATTTCAACCCTCATTTGAGTATAACTTCTTCATAAATTATGTGATTTATTATAGATTATACAGTCTTGGGATTTGACAATTTTTGCAAAGTTCTACCCTTTGTTATTTTCTTTTCTTTCTCTTTTAACCCTTCCTCCCTCTCTTCCACCCTTCCTTTTTTCTCTCTCCTTCTCTCTTGTCTTTCTTTGTTCGTCATTCTTTTTTTCTGTTCTTTCTCTACCTACTCCTTCTCCCCCTCCTCTTTTTTCTTCTTTCTTTTCCATCTTGTTTATTTTTGAAATGAAGGTCTATAGTGGGACATGTGAAAGAAAGAAGATGGGAGAAAAGTCCCTTGGCTTTTCCACACTTAGAATATTACTAGAAACTGTGGAAAATATTACAACATATTAAAATTTAAAATGAGAGTAATAATTGGAAAATAGAACATTTAAATATTCTAACTGAATATTCTATCTAGCTCAATGTGAACTCATAATTTTTTTAAATGTTGACAGTTTTTTGAAGATATCCTTATATAATTACAGATTAATAAAATAGAATTATACGCTGAATAACATGCCTACACTCTCATTTATGATGTCACTTGTGCCAAATTAATTTAAAATAATCACAAAACTTTTAAATAGACGGGGCATTGGTACTGAATATTGGCTGCATATTAGGTTCATCGATGTGTGCTCCCTTCAGCAGCACATACGCTAAAATTAGAATTATCTGTGAAGGTCTTTAAAACACTAACTCCCTGGGTCCTCACCTGATACCAATGAAGTCAGTGGTTTTAAAAGCTCTCCTAGATGATTTTAGTGTGTAGTCCAGGTTCAAAACCCCCAAACTAGAAAGTCTATGGATCTGAACTCATTTTAGGTTGTTTTAGAATCTAGCTTTTGAGAATCTGGACTGATTGATAGAATCTATTCACTAGTTTATGGAATTATTATATGTTTGGTATATGTCCCCTAAATGAATAATTATGATTGAATATTATACATCTTATGCTAGGGCTTTTTAGTAAAAGTTCTGTGGTAGTCCAAAGAAATGGTGGGTAGTTCTTTAAGCGGGTTGGGTAGTGTTTCTTTAGAGCTGGTCTTGAAGGATGAATATGCACTCATTAAGAAAAGCACAAAAGAAAAATAAGAAACTTTCAAAACAAATTTGTTTTACAAAGTCATGATAAAAGTGCACAGTGTATTAGAGAAAGTCAAGCCGGTAATGAAGAGATTAGAAAACAGGATAGGGCCTATTGGGACAGAGTATCAGAGAGCAGTTTCCAGGCTATCGACCTCACTTGAAAAGGTGCTGACTCGGGTAGTAGATGGCCATCAGCCATAACCAGTTAGCCATTAGCCACTAATATAACTGCCGTGGCTGAGCTAGCAAGTACAGATTGCGGCTAGCAAGGTAGGCGGTTGGTTGGCAGAGAAGCAGACGGCAGATTGCGGCTCCTGCTTCCTGTATCTCCAACCCATCCACCAGAGACTATAGTGGTATGAACCCCCTATTGTGGCTCCATTGGTGCTCCTTTGTGCCCTCACCATATCCTGTGTTCTTATGCAGGGAGCAGGACCAGAGACCCCGCATGACAGGGCCAAACAAGGAGGAGGCAGGTCCAGGTGTCATGCTTCAGAGTTTGAACTCTGTCTTACAAGCGTTATAGAAATGTGAACACACAGTAGTTGATAGATCCATGTGTGTATCACAGCTCAGCATCCCTGCTAAAGCTTGAAGAGATGTAAAAACCAAATATTTAATAACATAAAAATGGTATTAGTTCATAAATTTTCAAGATTCTCTCTTTGCACTGATTACTACGTAATTTTAAATTATTTTATTTTATTTTTTCCTATTTCTTTTTTTTTTAATTAAAGTTTGTTGGGGTGACAATTGTTAGTAAAGTTACATAGATTTCAGGTGTACAATTCTGTATTACATCATCTATAAATCCCATTGTGTGTTCACCACCCAGAGTCAGTTCTCCTTCCGTCAACATATATTTGCCCCCTTTACCCTCCTCTACCACCTCCCTCCCCCCTTATCCTCTGGTAACCACTAAACTATTGTCTGTGTCTATGAGTTTTTGTTTAACATTTGTTTGTCTTGTTCTTTTGTTGTTTTTGGTTCATAATGCGACATATCAATGAAATCAGATGATTCTCTGCTATTTCTGTCTGACTTATTTCTCTTAGCATTATATTCTCAAGAGCCATCCATGTTGTCACAAATGGTCCTGTTTCATCTTTTCTTACCGCTGAATAGTATTCCATTGTGTATATATACCACAACTTCTTTATCCATTCATCTATCGAAGGACATTTTGGTTGTTTCCATGTCTTGGCCACCGTAAATAAAGCTGCAATGAACATTGGAGCACACGTGTCTTTATGGATAAATGTTTTCATTTTTTTTTGGGTAGATACCCAGGAGAGGGATTGCTGGGTCATACGGTAATTCTATTTTTAATTTCTTGAGGAACCTCCACACTGCCTTCCATAACGGCTGCACCAGTCTGCATTCCCACCAACAGTGTATGAAGTTTCCTTTTTCTCCACAGCCTCTCCAACACTGAAATTGAAGAAGACACTGAAATTGAAGGAAATGGAAAAACATTCCATGCTCATGGATTGGAAGAATCAACATAGTTAAAATGGCCATATTACCCAAAGCAATATACAGATTTAATGCAATCCTCATCAAAATCCCAATGGCGTTTTTTAAAAAAATAGAACAAAATATCATCAGAGTTGTTTGGAACGAAAAAGACCTCAAATAGCCAAAGCAATCCTAAGAAAAAATAACAATGCTGGAGGAATCACACTCCATGACCTTAGCTTGTATTACAGGGCAACAATAATCAAAATAGCATGGTAACTTAAAATTATTGACTTTAGCTCAATAAACTACTAAGAAAATGAAACATGGAAAACAACAGAAATATCCTAAATCACTGCAGTGAATATTATAATAGATGCAATGTTAGATTTCAGGTGGTTGAGCTAAGACTCCTTATAATTAAATACATTATGAATAGTTGCAATAGCTGTATCTATACCATGGAGAGCATAATTGCATTCAGTGCAAAGTTTCTAGGGATGCTATTAAGCAATGATTCCAAGGCTCTGTTGTGAAGGCTGTAATTCTCTGTATAACCTTACTCAGTCATTGAAATGCAAAACAGAATGCTGCTGCCATTATATTTAATCTATTTTTGATTATAGATGAAAAAGAAATCACTGCTTTTGCCAAAAGAATCGACTAAGCATTACAACAAGATCATGCCCTGCAATTAACAAAGAGATGAACTCTACCAGACTAGAAGGTGGTTTTCAAATTTCCAACTGTCCAAAAGAGTGGACCTCAAGTCCCCAGCTATATATCTAGAGTCTCCATACATTATTATTTATATCCAATGTACAGAATGTAAATAACTGGAAATTAAAATAAACTAATCCTCATTGCCATCATTATTATCTTCAAATACAGTGTGCTTACCACATTTCAAGGACTGTACAATTGTTTCACACTCATAATTGCTTATCTTAACAGCAACCCCACTAAATACATACTATTATTTGTGTTTTAGAGAAGGAAAATAAGATGTTTCTAGTCAATATGAAAACAGAATTCAGAGAGGAATTTTCTTTTGTCATTTATGATCCTATTATCCCACATCATTATCAAAATTCTTGCCTACACAACACATAGTATTGTACTGGAATAATAGGGCCAGATTGTGAGGGGAAAAAAAAACAAACCTTGATTTTCCTGCGATCTCTATAATACTTTTTTAGTTTGCAAAATGACTTTATGTATAACCATGGAAATTAGGTATTTTTAAAACTTTACTTTCCTATTTCCACATAGGGAAATAAGGTTTTGAGGATCAGTAGGTTGTCCACGTTCTCTACTCAAAGAAGAGCAAGGGGCAGTTTTCAAGTGTCAAGCTGTTAGGCTTGAAACCCAGTAGGCACTATGGCACAGCCTTTGCATCAGGGCTCAAAGTCTAATTGAATCTGGGTATTCACTCTGGGCTCTCAGGGGAGTGCTTTGCATATTGTGATGGCAGGGTTAAGCATGACCAGGGATCACAGTGAGAAGATGAGTATCTCTGTTTGCCACATGTATGCCAAGAGCGCTGGTTGGACAGGGCTTTGTCTTAGAAAACACTGATGGAAGTAGTTGTAGTTTCCCAAGTACTGAGACAATAAAGCTCTTTTGTTACAGAGTTTTTTACCCAGTATCATGACAAATTGAAAAATTTCCAGGGCCACATTCTAAATCTGTCTTGACTGGAGAATAGAAATATAAGTGACACTAGACCCATAAATAATAACTTCTTTGAGTTAAATTTCCATGTTTTGCCTGGAATTTGGATTGAAGTTTTATACAATACCATGTAATATGAAAAAAAGTTTCTATATTTGCTGTAAAAGTCTTTTTGAAGACATTGAGCTTTTAAGAGCCATTTATATAAGGGTCTGTGTAATAATATTAGCAATTAGTAATAGCAGCAACAACATTTTTTTCTAAGAACTGACTCATTTTCTAATATTAGATAATGATAATTAGGTAAAACATTTTCCCTTTTTTGTGTGTTTTCTAGTGAACTCATAACTAAATGTGTTCTGGTAGACCATAGATACTATATTAGTCACAATAATTTCTGTGTTTGTCACCTCCTCTTTCTTCATTGTTTTCATTTTCTATTTCCAATGACTTTCATATATAATTGCCTCATTCACATTTAGAAAGTAGGCTGATAAAGTTATTAAATAAAATCAGGTAAATTTATTAAATAAAAACAACCTCCATTTTGCAGTTGAGCAATCTGAGATATAGTGAAGGTTTTCCAAGCTCTACTTCATCAACACCAATGTCTTTTCAGTTTTCAAAACATGGTAAGTGTTCTCCTGTCTCTGAAGTTCCAGCTGTTATTCACTATGCCTGTAACCCCCTTCCTTTCTTCCCTCCCTCTGGTTAATCATCTCTTCTTACCCACAACCCACACAATACACAGACGATATTCTTTGCAAGTTGATTCTTTTGCATCTTTACTAAATATTACTGTCTCAGAGAGATTTTCTGACTGTCCTAAACAAACAAGATGCCTAGGGTCCTTCTTATGCTTTGCTGTTCTTTATAAGTTGTTCAATTCTTTACTGTACCTCACACCAGTTACAAGACATGTTAGTTAGTTTGTTGTTTGTGTGCCTCTTACTTGAATTTATTCCATTCACCATTGCATCCCCAACACCTAGCCATGCCTGATACATAGTAGTTTAATAAATATCTAATAAATGGCATGAATGAATCAATAAACATATATACACTCATACATACTTAATAACCATAGGTTTTCTAAAGTCAATACTATATTTATTTTATTCATCATTCTGTTGCAGTCTTTGTATTGTAACTGGCAGAGAGAGAGAGAGAAAGAAAGAGAGAGAGATGTTTGATGAGTATTTATTAAGTGAATGAAAAAATATTCCCTCAGAGAAATTATTTCAAAAAGCCATTTATAATCTGTTATTTGATGGGTTCAGATAACCACAGAGTTGCAAAACATTTAGAATTGCAATAATCCTTTTGGACTCTAGAATGTGAGCTAGCTAAGTTTAAGAAACACAAATGGAAAAACTGAATGTAAGAGGTGGGTAAGTGTACCCAGGTTGGAAAGAAGTGTTGTCTTTCAGTAGTCTTGCAAACCTCCTATAAATATTCACATGATTTACTGTCAGTGATAGCAAATAGGAAAATGAAGGTCAGCATGGAACATGTATACCTCTATTTTCTTAAGTATTTATTTAAACATTCAAATATATTTATTGAGTAGTTTCTATGTGCCAGAATTTTCTTCTGATTATTGAGAGTATATAGGTAAAATAAACAAAGATTTCTTTCCTTGAGGAGTTTACATTGTAATAAGAAGGAAGGGAAGAGACAGACAATAAATAATAATCATAACAAATTAATAAATTATTTAGTATATTAGACTGTAGTAAGAGATAACGGGGCAAACATAGAGCTGTATAAAGGGGATCAAGAAGAGCACTGAGATCATGAGGTGTAGTAGTTTACAGTAGGGTAGTCTGGGAAGGCCTCATTAGGGAGGTAAGATTTTAGCAAAGAATTTAAGGAAAGAAGTTAGCCCAGTGGTTATGTGGGAA
The DNA here is from genome assembly GCF_004115265.2 of Rhinolophus ferrumequinum. Taxonomy (NCBI): domain Eukaryota; kingdom Metazoa; phylum Chordata; class Mammalia; order Chiroptera; family Rhinolophidae; genus Rhinolophus; species Rhinolophus ferrumequinum. Next base: position 61,190,746 of record NC_046294.1, on the reverse strand, counting down.
CAGAGCATTCCAAGCAGAAGAAACAGCTAATGCAAAGACCACTAAATTGAAGCATGTCAGGCATGTTTAAGAAATAGCAAGGGAGTCTTGGTGGCTGAAGTAGAATGAGCAAAGGGGGAGAGTACTAGGAAATGAGGTCAGAAAGGTAATGGAGTGGAGACAGATTATGAAGCATAATAGGAAAGACTTGGGCTTTGACTGAGTGAAATGGAAAGTTATTGGAGGGTTTTGATTTAAGTTAACTTCTTGCAAAGTACACGCTGGCTGCTGTATTGAATATAACCTGTAAAGAAAAAGTAAAGAAGCTGAAAGACTTGTTGGAAGCTATTGCTGTAACCAGGTAAAAGATGATGGTGGCTCGATTCAACATGGTATCTGTGAAGGTGATTAGAAGTGGTAGGATTCTGGAGATATTTTGAAGGTAGATTCAAGAGGATGTCCTGACAAATTGTCATGTGTGAGAGAAAGAGAGGAACTGATGAAAATTCCAAATTTTAAACTAATCAATTATAAATATAAATGACTCTTTTCATTCATTTTTACTATTCTACACAAGAATTACAATATTTTGCTTATTGATAGCTCATCCTAAGGCAAAAGTCATACCCTTGAGCAATTTACAATTAGTACTTATTTTGGGAACTTAAAACATTGTTTCTATACTCCTTTTAATTTTAATTTTACCTAATTCAGCACTTTACAGTTAAGAGGTAAAGCAATATTGTAAAATGTCACTGAACAATTTAAGATTACATAATTTTGTTTTTCTTCTTATCTGAAAATATCACTACGGTTCAACATTGGGAATGTCCTTTACATTTTAGCTTTTAGAGCACAGGAAGTATCTTGGTAAACAATAAATTACCTTTATGGAGTGCTTTATCATTTCTGACAGGCTTTGACATGTCTTATCTCATCCAAGCTTCTCCATAACCCTGGGAGACAGCAGGGAACAAAATACTTGTAGGAAATTGAAGAGTTTAAGTGACTGAGTGTTCACCATTAGAACCCTTTTTACCTGAGCTCAGCTCACACACGTTGTGTACTTTGAGCCCATTCCAACTGATGAAGAAGGATGGGGAACTCGGTGTGTCCTATGTTCACTCAAAGCTAAGTGTCCCAGACAAGGATCAAATCTATGACCTCATCCTCAATGCCGATGCTCCAGCAAATTGGGCTAGCAAACCATTATACATATCAGATTTAATTACATCTCCAGAATCACCTGGTCATTAGTTACTGTTAATTTTCCTCAGAACGCTCTCACTTTTTTTTTTTTTTTTTTTTTTTTGTATTTTCTCATTTATACCATCTTTCTCATCTTTCTTATTCAGGAAGATCAACCACAGCTTTTCTGGCCTCTCTACAAAGCTTGCTTTGTGGATTGTAATCAAAGAATTTCAAAAATGAATGCCACCATCAGAGTACACATGAAAATGTGCCATTGTAATAATCAACAAGGTGTGGTAGATACATATCTTTTTCCTTTTTCTTGTTGAATCCTGAAGTTATCAAGGAACTTGCCTTGTTTTCAAGGGTCTGGTGGGAAAGGTACATTAGTAGTTTATGTATCAGGACCAACCCCCTCGACTTCAGTGTCTTCATTTTTAATATTTCATCCAATTGCTGCAATATTTGGCTCCCAAAATTCAGCTAAGGAAATATAGTGGGAATTATCATATCACTACAATGTCTTTCTTTTCTTTAAATTAAGTCATGCAATTAATTTACACCAATCTCTTTTGCAGAAGCAGAAATTAAGTGCTTTGGGAATTGAAAGATAACCTCAGCATTTTTTTTTACAGTCTTGGTGAGTTATAGGGATGATGGGGGAAGGGAAGCAAAGTCATCTGAGGAAGTAAAAGATATTTAACTGCTTTGAAGGAAGAAATTTTAATGGATGTAGAAAGAATCATTTGTAAGAAGGGCAGACATGCAAAATGGCATTATTAATAAGTCGTACCATTAAAGAGACCGTTCTTTCTAACCACTCACACCTCTGAATCATTTTGGGGTTCCCTGACTTCCTGGTTCTCCCTACCCTCCAGCAGTGACGCCCCTTTTCCCAATCACTTAAGTGCCATCGGCAGAGAGAGGCTTATCATCTACCTGCTCCCCCAGCTGCTCTGAGTGACATACCACCCACGCCTCCCCACACAGCTCTTCTCTTTCGGCGGCTCCAGGAGGGAAGCTGAGGAGCTGCAGAGGGAACCTGAGGCTACCCTCTTCAGCACGCCGAGACTATGAAGCTTCAGGACACTTGTCACCCACCGAGTCGGTACCCTGGAGGGCCGACCGCCCCCCGCCGCGCGCTGCAGGAGTAGGCGCTGCGCTTCCAGCTGCGGCTGCCAGAGTGCGGCACGTGCTCCCAGCGCTGGCGCGGGAGAGCGAGCGCCACCGCCGCGGGCCCGGAGCCGCTCCGCCCGCTGCTACCGCTGCCTCCATCGCCACCGCTAGCGCTCCCGCCGCAGCCAAGGCCGCTAAAGGAGCGCAGGAAGCCCGCGAGGAGCGGCTGGCTGGGGGCGCCCGGCTCAGGGCGCGCACCTGGTAAGCACGGCGCGTTTTTCTTTCTTTCAGCTCTAGAATCAACACGCATGTAGGGATACGGCCGGAGCCCCTCCCCCAGCACAAGGCTGGACAGCATTCAGGCAAGGGGCGGGAGCTTGAGCGAAGGGACCCAGGAGGGCAGGTGGTGGGCAGGTGGAGAACTGGTGGAGCCAGGGACGCTGCGAGGTCCTGCAAGTTTAGAAAAGTCACCCTGCAAGGACATGTGCTGTGTGAATCAGACATGAATTTCTAGTCAGAAGACCAGGCTACAACGGCATTGCTCCAATGAAAGGTTTATGAAGATGATTTTGCTTTTACTTGCATAAGTGAGGGATTTAAGTGGGCTCGTTTCCATAGAAAACGAACTAAAAAAAAAATCAGAGATCTGAGCCAAAGGAGGTGTTTGCACCTCTCTCTCTCTCTCTCTCTCTCTCTCTCTCTCTCTCTCTCTCTCTCTCTCTCTCTCATCCAGGCATGTGCACAAGGGGTGCATTTATGTAGGGAGAGGGCTTCTCTCTATTCGAGGTCATTAGGTGTTTGGGGAGCTATAAAAGCCTCTGCTGTTGCTTCACCCGAAAAAGAGGCAGCAAAAGAAGGGACCGTGTTGGGTATGAATGCCAGTGTTCCATTTCTAATATGACACTTCCATGACTACACGAACAGGAAGGAGAGGTTTTCTAGAACAGGGGGCCATTTTAAGGGGTTACACATGCCACTCTGGACCTATAAGCTCAAGTTCATGTCCTCCCACTGGGGCTAGGAAGACATCTTTCGGTTCCTTTATGGAACTTTGGCAAAGGATGAGGTTAGAGTAAGGGCTGTGAGGAGAGAGAGGGAAGAGAAGGGAACTGAATGGGACTGAATGGGCTGTGTGGGGAGGTAAAAGGAGCAGGAGCCTGGAAGTCAGGCGTGGCATCACTGTGTTCATTCAGTTCCACCCTGAGTAGCCCCTGAGTTGGTCTCTAGGGAAACGTGTGACCTTGAAAGAGTTCCTTAACCTCTGTGTTTCTCCATGTGAAAAATGTAGAGGTTCTTCTGTGTTTTGGGACACTAAGGTCCCATGCAATAGTGTCTATGATTGTATGGGTTTGCGTATCTGCATACAAGGACGGAAGAGCACCCAGAAAATCCAGAAAAAGGAAGCTTCAGGGCATTTTTCCTCAAAGTAGCAAAGGCATTTGCAGGCTCCTGGCTGTCCTGTTGTTGTAATGCATGCGGAGAGGTCTGTAGAAACGGGCAACAGGACAATCAGAAACGCAGGCTATAGCCATGGGAGCCGGAGTGCTGAGTGCCATTTGGAGAGGTTCAGGTCCGCGGAGACTAAAGTCACATGCTTTTTTTAAGGTAGCAATTATAGGAGAATTGGTCGCAAGCTATGAAGTTCTTTCAATTTGAGCATTTGGGAAATAATCTGGAATTGATTCTAACACACACACACACACACACACACACACACACAATGAATGGCATCCCATTTTAAAGGTTGGGCACTCAGTATGGCAGGAAGAAGGTTTTAGAGTGAGATCTGAGAATACTGTAATCTGGGCAGAGGGGTTGGAGGGAGAAGGAAATGGATATCCTTCCTGAGACTAGGGTTCCTAGATTCCTAGGAGGCAACTGGCATCTGTCCAGTGTCCTTGACATCTCTGCCACTTGTCTGAAGAAGGCACAGGTATCACTTCTCCCTCAATACAAGCTCATTCTTAGAACTTAGGGATCTCCTTTCCAGGTGCTGAGATATGAAGGTGCACATAGGAAAACTGAAGTCCTAGGGGTGCTTCCTGCAGTCCCCCACCATATGAGCATCTGGCCTTGGAGCTGGTTTACCTATCCAGATTGACCCAAAGTCTGTGTTCCTAAAGCAACTCACTGTGCCACTTGGTGGCACCAAAAAGTTGCGCTGAGAACTCTGTTCTCTATAAATACAAACTACCACCCCTCCCGCCTCCGCACTCTCCCCTTCCCCCCTTCTCCCCTTTCTCAGTAGCAGGGAGATTGCTGCACAAGCCGCCCTCAGCTCTGCTGTTCTTCGAGCACTGAGAGCAGGAGATGAGCTTAAGATCATCTTTGGGGGGTAGCCCAGGACTGGAGAGGCCGGCTCTGCCCAGCTGATCCACACAGCCCAACTTTAAGGGGGGCTAGCTAGACCGTGTCTCACTGCCTGCTGCGCGGCCAACAGGGGGGTAAGCTTGCTAAGCGTCTGTGTGCCTAAGTGTCCCTGGCTGGGAAGGATGTAGGAGCTCTCAACTTGCTGGGTAGCTCACAGTTTGGTTTGGGGAGGGGGATGAGGGTGGAGCAGGGGGTGGACAGAACCTCCAGATTGAAGTCTGCTCCATTTGCTGGTGGCCTTAATTAAACCTGTTGGGAGTAAAAGCGAGAGCAATGGGTAAAGGAAGGAACAGCTGCCAAGGTTGAGAAAGGGACTCTGCATGCCTTCAGATCTGAGTTCCCGCTCCCTAAAGCCAGGTACGTGTGTTTAGAATGCAGACTGTGCTTCCCCAAACCACCCGAGGGCTCAGAATTGAGAGAAGAACAGGTAGAGAGGGAAAGGAAGGAGAGTTGCTTCCCAATAGCTCGGTTAGCTGCAGCGACCCGAGCTCTTGCTACAGGAAGAGGGGGACAGCGGGTGGTGCTGAAAGCACAGCTCTTTCAAACAGGCTAGCTTGCCTCTTTCTAAACCTCAGTCTGCGCCCTCCCGCTCTTTCTTTCTTCCCCTTCTAACACAAAGCCTGCTAGTTTCCCCGGAGCGGCACCATGAGCAGCATGGTGAGGAGGGAGCCCAGGAAACAGTGACTTGGGGAAAGAACCCAGGGCAGGCCCGCGAGCTAGCCGGTGACCAGAGCCTAACCTGCACTTGGAACCTCACCAATGTACTTGAAAAGTCTACCTGGGGGTTCTTGGAACCGGTGCTGGAATTTCCCACTGCTCCCATTTCCCTCCAGAGCAGGTGCTGTGGGGAAGGGAAATTGAGGCAAGGTTAAGGAGCACTTGTGCTTATTTAGGCACAATCTTGGTACAGCCTCAGCTGAACTGTAAGCTTGAGCAGCCAGGCAGATAGATTCTCAGCATTTTACATCCCGCTAAGAAATTGACACAGTCCAGTGGGAAGGCAGAGTCTCCCTTCCACCTTCTTCTTCATTCCCCACATGTGGTTTTATTGTTCTGAGTCCCTAGAGACTGAGCTAGAGCGAATCTGTATTCTTAATGCTGGCTGCTGGCCATTTGAGGCAGCCAAGGGAGCATTGCCATGTACTAGGCGCAGCCCCTTCCCCAAGTGGGCATGAGTCGAGGTTTTCTGTGGAATCCTCCTAGTTATACAGCATTCTAGGCAGTCTTTTGAGTATTGCAGTGTCCAGGCATGCCACCTCTTGTTAGGGGTGCTGTGTGCTCCTCGTTCCCCTCATGGAGCACAGGGAATTTTCTCCCTGAATTTCTCTCTTATAGCCACATACTTACACATTTAAGAATCAGTTGTGACTCTTTCTGTCCTCTGTGGATGTTGATTTCTGTTTCAAGGGATCTTTAGTTGGGGACTTGAAAATCCTGAACTCATCAGGTTAATGCATGTCCTACAAAGTCTCCAGCCTTCTCCAGTGGAAACCTTTTCAGCACTCCGGACAGATCCTTCAAGGTTTCTTAGGAGAAGAATGTGGATAGAATACTTTCGGTGTAACTGCTTCTTTTAAGAGAAAAAAACATTTTCTAGTCATTTACACTCTATTTGACAAAATATACAATCTAGCTATTTTCATTGCCCCGTCCCCAGGTTTCTGCTATCACGTGGTGATATTTGGGAAGTCGGCAATGCTCAAAGAGAAATGGAACTCTTCAGTGTTCATTTATTAAAGGGCATATTGAGGTTGTTTGAAGAAGCGGGTGGTGGGATTTGACTAATCCTAGCATTTCCCCAGTTCTTCACTTTACTTGCAGAGGTAGACACAGGCCTCTATCATCACTTCATAGTACACATTATTGACGTGTTGACAAACATCAAGGAGAAAATGGAAAAATTCACTCATAGATACTATGTCCAACCAGCACAAAATATACAGACGTTGGGAATATTTCAGTAACTGTATACAAATTTCAGTTTTTACTCTGATTATTGACATTGTTATGTTTCCTGATTCAACAGTTTGTTTCAAACATACTTTCATGACTGAAGGATTTTAATAATTCTAATTTTCTTTTTTTTTTTCAAAACACAGTGAAGATTTTATAGGAGTCTTTATTTTATGGAATTGTCAGAGAATTTTAGATAGAGAAATTAAATTAAATGCCAATAAAGGATAGGTGAAATTGCAGGTAAAAACATATGAGATAAAGTTAATCATCAAAAATATTGTACTTTTTTTGGTCCACCATTTTCTTCCAGGCTTTCTATCTTTATTGGAAGAAGAGACACATCTAAGTTTTCCTCCTTGTACTTTTTGTTATATTATTTTAATAGATATAAAGTTTATAGAGTACAAACTACTTCTATTTTATGAATAGATATGTCTTGATACATGTTAATGTATGCTAAAGCTAATTAGTCTGCTTGGAGTTTAGGTACACTGAAGGTATATTACTACAAAGCAGGAACATCCTATTATTTAGAAATAGGTGTTATTTTTAATATTCGGAAAGATATTAATCCTATTCCTGAGGCATCATTTAGTTATCATTTCATTAATGTTTCAGTAGAACATAAGAAGATAGGAGCACCAAAAGAATATTTTTTAGTTTATAATGTGCTTGCACAACCGAAGAAAACAATGTAAAAATTGATTTTGAATTTTCAACTATTTGTAAATGAGACAAGGTCTTGTTGACATTCCTCTATCTCAGTTGGTTAAAATGTAGTTCTAAAATACATTATGCTATAGGCTTGCTTTCATTTCCTTTAAATTCACAGAGAAGAGAAAAAAAATCTAGATTTTACTGGTTCCAGTCTTGTTTCAATTATATGTACCTTTCGTCAGAAGGGGAACAAAGTAAAAGGCTTGGTACAGGCTCATCGCTGTTCTAATAACTACCATTTATTGAGCACATCAGGCACCATGCCAAGCATTAGATATATTATTTAATCCTCATAACAATCATACGAGGCAATATTTATTCTTACTTTTCTATTTTCAAACAAAGTTTCCCCCCCTTCCTATGACACATAACAAAGAAATGAAAACACACACACACACACACACATACTGGGGGTGCCAAAAAAATGTATACACGTTTTAAGAGATGTTATTTATGCTCAGACAGTAGTTTGCTGTAATCAGAAGTGTCTGGACGCTGATGGTAACCACTTTGAGCACCTCCTGTAATTGCAGAAGTCAAATGTGATTTGTATTCATCTTTTGTTATCAGTATATATTGAGTATTACAATTTTGATACAGTTTTCCTTTTTTAAAATGTGTATACTTTTTTGGCAAATGACACTGTGTGTGTGTGTGTGTGTGTGTGTGTGTGTGTGATTTTTTGAAAATCAAGCAAAGTTATCCGATTCCATTCCATTAGTAACTTTAATGTATGTTGTGTGTGAGTATCATGGAATTGTCTCATTGTGCTGTCCAGTGAGTTGTGGTATGGTTGGGAGTGCAGACCCTTGCAGAAGATTGCCTAAGTTTGAATCTTAGTTATGTGACTCTAGGCAAGTTACTTAACATCCCTCTGCCTCTGTTTCCTCACTTTTAAGATGGGGAACAGGTTGTAACAAGCCTCAATGAGTGATTTTGATGAATTAATTGCACACGTATCAGTAAAGTGCCAGACCCACAGTGGACAGTATAGAAATGCTAGTTACGGCTATTGATTCCATCCAGGCCTTTGAATATCAAATGCTTCTTAGGTTTTCCATAGTATTTAATTTTAATCTTCTCAACAACCCTATGTTGGTACATAATTGCTTTCTCAAATATCTTATTCTAGTCAAACTATTCAGGAAACTTAAAGGAAAGACTTAGATGCAGAAAATGTATTTTATGTATTACTAGATATAATTCTGTTTGTGTGATAAAGACACCAGACCTAAGAATTATTCCCTAATTATTAGTTTTCACAATAACTCTGGTTATAGGCTACTGACTGTAAACTTTTGAGCATAAACATTCTGAGGAAAATTAAAAGCTCATAATAATAATGGCATTAGTGGGTATTGCAATAATAATGTAGCCTATTTACATTCATAATATTTGCAGAGGAATAATGGGAAAATATTCTTAAAAATCACTTTGCCTTAATACATGGTAATGTAGTACAACCCTTTAAAGACCCAGAAGAAAAATAAATATATAATGTTATATTACTTTTTAAGAAAGAAAAGTGATACTTTGAAAAACTAAAGTATTAATTACGATATAAAATTGTTCTTTATCTTGTTAAAAGTATAAGAAACTTAGCATTTCATATTCAAAGTAGGCTTTGGAATAGTGAAGTATATCATAGGGTACTCTTCCCATATTCATTTATTTTAATTTGTGGATACTCAGAACTATGCTTATTTAATGTAAGGCAATATCATCCTGCACACTCTCAGTTTAATCTGTATTTCTCCAGTTGAAATGACAAACTTCAAAACAAGATAATACAGCCAGAAACAAGTTACAAACTAAAGGAGGAATATGACAAGCCTATTCCAAACGATTTTCCTTAGTGTTGTTAGGATATTTTATGAAAAGGCTTTGGGGGACTGACATATCCAAATGATTGGCTCTTAGTTGTGTTCTTTTTTTCGTGATTACGTAGATCTTGCCGGGATGAGTTTCATGTATATCAGCGGTTTTCTAGTAGGGATGACTTTGACCTGCAGGGGACATTTGACAGTCTGGGGACATGATTATTCATCAGAAGTAGAGGTGATATGTGCTGTTTGTATCTGGAGACGGGGTATGCTGCTAACGGGCCTATAATGCAAGGCACAACAGCCCTCCCCCCGACCCCAATAATCCTGATCTAAATGATTCTAGGAAACAGAGTTACCTATATTTATTTGGTTTGTTTGTATGGCTTCTAAATGTAGCTGATTAGTATTTCATAAGAACTGGATGGAAAGCAGAGTCTCCAGAGTGTTTCCTAATCAATACATAAAGTTTAACCAAATAACCCATTTGGTCCTACGGGAGACATTATTATCTGATTATGTTGAGTGTATGTTTTGGAGCCAAGAGAGTTGGGTTCGTGTCCTGACTCCACCATTTATTATAGATATGAAACTTCTGGCAACATTCTTTACCTCTAAAGCTCAGTTTCTAGAGCTATTTCATGTAAGTAGTAATCGTATCTACCTCACAGGGTCGTTGTGAGACTTACATTAAAATAATGCTTATACAGTACATTATTTAGCACAAAGTAAGCTTAATAAGTAACTAGAGGTCGAGTTAGAAGTGCAAAACAACATTTTCAAGCACCTGATGATAGTTAATATAAATATGCACAATAATGCTTTACAGTCTTTAGAGGTACGCCATAAATAATAAGAGAGCAGATGAAAGCAGCAAAGTGGGGAAAAGGCTACAATCCCTGCTTGATAGTTAAATTGAGACTAGTGAACAGTGGATTACATCATTTCTATTGCTTTACTGTAGAAGGCTGTTTCAGGTCTTCATGAACTACTAAACTAGTGTTTTTAAGGATTTACCATCATTTAGGGAGCTTTATTCTACAGCACCTTTTAATCAATGCATAGAATTACAGATTTTCGTACAATATTATTTATGGCCCATTTTGTTTTAAGGGGGTTTCAATGAAAATATGGCACATTTTTTGTCCTGTATGAAACAGAGGGGGTGCTGGACTTTCTGATGTTTACAAGACCACAGATGTGTGCTTGAGATAGCTACAACAATGGAGCCTTCCTTACATTACAAAGCTCTCAATTTCGTTATATGTCTGAATGTCTCTTATCTATGGGATACACTTGTTTACAGGAAAATATATCAAAGGTATTTATGGCATATGCAATATTGACACCCCTCTTTATGAGGAGGCTATTTCTCAGGCAGAAGGAATCATTTTAGTGTTGATGTCCTGAGCTGTGTGATTTGCTTGTGTGGGGATTAAGTTATATAAGAGACATCTGTGCCAGAAAGATGGTCATCATCTGAGAAGACTGTTGAAAATAAAAGACAATGTGAGCTTTGAATCTGGTTACAACGTAAGTTGTAACGTATGGAAAATTCTGCCCAGCAATACTTTTTTCTTCATACTCATTTAGTATACGGTATGAGGTTGTATGATTACCTGAGACAAAATACTTTTAGGCATATTGAATATATGTCAATGATTTTCTATCATGGGGTAATGATTAATTTTGTTGTGCTATAAACCCAGAAATATTTGAATAAACAGCCTAGTACTTTTGAAAATAGAACCATTAACTAATATATAAGTTGCACTATTTATATAAACTCTCATCATTTGCCAATTTTGATTCAATTAAAGTTCTCCATATTATTAAGGTATAGATAGATAACACTCGAAGGCTTTTTTCCAGTCATTGTGTTAGTTAATTCCTGCCAGTTATCTATAGCAAGCACCTGCTTTTTTGCTACCAACATATAACCACTAGCACCTCAGAGCAATAACCTAATGCACATAATTTATTCTTTTGGAGACTCTGTTTCCTGGTATATGAAATGGGGATAATCAGACTTTCTTAGTAGTAATTTTGTTCTAGGTTGAAATGGGATTCATAATGGAAAAAGACTATGTACACTGAAAATAAAGTAATATGGTATTATTATCCCACCTCTTTTTTCCTACCAGAAACTTGTTAAATGAATGAATGAAGTTCATAGTGAGATAGCTAAGGAGAAAGAGCCTCACCCATGAACTTGTATAGAAACAAGAGAGAACAGGTCCTCATGGAAAGGATGTTGTGTGGTACCCAGAATTGATGAGGTTAAGGAGATCAGACTGAGAGTAAAATTAGTGCCATTTTTTAAAATCTAAATTGATAGATTATAAAATGTGGAAACATTTATGCCAGCAATATTATGCATTTGTCATATAGAAATACTTTCAAAAAATAAGTAAAGTGCAACATTATTTCCAATGGTAAGAAAACCGATAATAAATCTGAATACCTAACAATTGTGGATAATTAAATAAATTTTGGTGTACTCATGTAATTGAATACTATGCAATTGAGTAAAAGAAATAGATTTTTCTAAGTGTGAATCTTGGCTCTGCTACTCACTTACTTTGGAATCTCAGCCAAACCATTCTCTCTCTCTGAGTCTCAGCTCTTCCATCTGTAAAATATGCATAACATTATTTATCCTATAGCTTTTTAATGATAATTAAATACATTTCATAGTCATGACTAAGCATAGGGCTTTACACATGGTAAGTTCTCTGTTTATGTTAATTGTTGTTGTTACCATCATCATCCAAATGAACTCATATGGGAAAAAAAATCTTTACAATACATTATATAGAGAAGAATTAAAATATATTATGAGAGATTTCATCATAATATTCCATTGAAATAAAACCAATCTGTATAAAAGAGTCTATGCTTTGTAGATCATAGAAGAGCAGATGCTAAGTTGTAGCATGTGATGAAACCTGGGTTTTGGGGTCACTATTGCTGGGTGCTGGTCCAGGCCTGCTAAAACTCCTTTTATCCCTGTGGAGTTCAGTTAAACGGAATCATCTACAGGCCTCCCTCTAGTTCTATGATGATCTTTCCCTTAATAGGATGGAAAGCCGTGGGGAACAATAAAGGCTTCTCCTCCCTTTGTGGGGATGATTATCTGCTCCTGCTTTTCTTTTGGAGGTCCTTTGCTACCTGGACAAATTGGACAGAGGGAGTTTTGTTATTCATGTTGCAATTTCCCATGATAGGGCAGGGGTACTATCTTAGAACCTCAGTCAGTTTTTTAGCAGAAGCCAAGCGTAAGCAATTTACTTTATTAGTTCATTTAGCAGAATTTATTGAACATCTATTTTGTGCAAAGATTTTACCAGGTGCCATGTATGGCACAAATATCACCTTTAAGGGTTTTGAAGTCTGTTGGAAGGCAAAATATTGACTAAATAGCTATAATTTTAGCTTAGTAATAAATATCATAAGAAAGTATGGATAAAATACCATGTGAGTACAGAGAACAGAGAAAATGCTGCAAGTTGAGGGAGCTGGGAATATGTTATAGAGAGTCTATTTAAAAATATTATCTCACTTAATCATCATTGAAACTCTTTACGGTAGGTACTATTCTCATTCCAGTTAAGTTCACAGATGCTAAGTGACCAAGGAAACACAGCTAACAAATGGCAGTCCCAAGATTCAAACCCATCCAATTGACTCCAAGCCCATGCTTTTAAAAACTGCCATAAAGGCCTTTGAAATAAAAGCATATCGGGGATCAGAAGCAGCCTGAACAACACCATTGGTGAAAAAAGGTGTAGACACCCAGAGGAGACACAGGTTTAACTTAACTAACAGACTCCCAAGCAAGGACCAATTGAGAGGAGATGAGGCCACAAAAAAGACAGGCAATTTAGAATGCAGATTTCTCAGTTCCATACTTTAAAAAAAAAAAATCACAAATAATAAATATACTTTGATTGCAAATTTAGAAATTTAGAAGACACAGATAAAGGAAAAGGAGAAATATAAAATTATGCATATTTCCACCACCCAGAGAACACCCTGTTAATGTCAGTGTGTATGTTTCTGGGGTTTGTGTATGCATGTACACACACTCATAATATATTTTTTGTGAAAGTAAAACCATCCCCGCTTTTTATTTTTGCTTATTATAATATGAATACTTCACATTTCATCCCACTTGACACTTCACAGAGAAAGTTTCTATTCAAAATATTTTTCAGTCACCTTCGAATATTTCTCCTTATCTCTGGGAATTTAAATATTGAAATAATTACCGTGGGATTTAGTCTCAGAACTGGTTTGTTTTCTATTTCCGCTTCCTAAGTGATTTCATCCAGTTCATAGTATACAAAAAACAAACAAACAAACAAACAAACAAAAAATCTTTATACTGATGGCTCTTCCACCCAGTTGCTAATTATTACATATCTATTTTTTAATTTCTTTTTTTATTAAAGTTTATTGGGATAACAATGATTAGTAAAGTTACATAGTTTCAAGTGTACAATTCTGTAATACATTATCTATATATCACATCATGTGTTCGCCACCCAGAGTCAGTTCTTCCATCACCATATATTTGATCCCGTTTATCCTCATCTACCACCCCCGTCTCCCTTACCCTCTGGTAACCACTAAACTATTGTCTGTGTCTATGGGTTTTTGTTTCTTCATTTGTTTGTCTTGCTCCTTTATTGTTTTCAGTTTTATATCCCACATATCAGTGAAATCATATGGTCCTTGACTTTTTCTGTCTGACTTATTTCGCTTAGCATTATAATCTCAAGATCCATCCATGTTGTCATTCTAACATGCATCTAAAAATTGATATACCAAAACTGAATTTCTGTTATCTCCACCCAAATCTGCTCCTCCAGTTTTTCCACCTCAGTTAATGTGACATGACTTTTATTTGCTCAGGCTACAAAACTTAGCATCCTCACTGTTTCTTCTCTTTCCTTCACATCTCAAGTCAGGTCTGACAGCAAACTCTTTCACTCGTCTTCAAGATAATATTCAGAATTCTACCAGTTCTCACCACCAATATCAATACCATCGCCCTGATCCAAGCCACTGGCATCTCTCCCTCCTGAATCATTGCCGTAGTTTCCTAAGTGCTCTCTTGGTTCTGCCTTTGTACCCTTGTTCTTTTTGAAATGTCGGTCAATATGTGTCCCTCTGCTATTGAAAACTCTTCCAGAAAATCACTCCCACATAATGTTAAAGCCAAAGTATTTTTAAAGTCCAGAATGACTCAACATCATCCTCCTGTCTCTCGAGGCTCACTTCTTCCTTTCTCCCCATTTTTACTTCACTGCTGTCACACTAGCCACTTCCTTGCTGCTCCTCAACGGACTTAGCATCAATCTGCCTCAGGGACTTTGCATTTGATTTTACCTTTACCTGGAATGTAAGGGAATGACTCATTCCCTGACTTCTTTTAGGTATTTACCCCAATTGTACTTTTACAGTTTATATTTCCTTGGCTACATTATTAAAAATTTCCTAGATCTCTGACACTTTATAGCTTTCTTTTCTGCCTTACTGTTTCTTTTTAGCCCTTGTTACTGTATAGCACACCACATTTTACTTCCCTATCTTATTTATTGCCTGATAACCCCTCTTAAATTGCAGGCCCTATGAGGGCATGCGATTATGTCTACTTAGTCCATAACTGGGTCCCCATGGCCTAGAATAATGCTTGGTAAAGAACAGTTACTTGATAAATATTCATTGGACAAATGAGTGATGCTGCTAGAGCTAGTATAATATATACCCTACTGGTCTATTTGGGATTTACGCTGTCTTACTTTCTTGTATTTGGGGAGCCCATAAAAATGCCTTGTTTAACCTTATAATAAGCTGAGTTGTAGCACAATTCTGTCAAATTTCTAAGTCATAATTTATTTCAAAATATACTTTCTAGTTAGTTGAGCTTCATAGCTAATATCAATAAAATATAATCACAGTGTTTATCCAGTGCAGATTATGAAACAGTCATTGCGTTATAATCTGGTGGGCCATAACCTAGTGGGTGATCCCAAGGCAATGTAAGCACAGTTGTACTAGATAATCATACATATTTGTACCATCTGTGTGCTGAATCACCTCTTGTACTGGAATGGTTTTCACCCACTAGTTTTCAAGGAAATGCCTGTAAGATCCTATATCCCTAGGAAGTTCAAACTGTGTTTCGGTAGGCTCTCTCATTTTCCATGGACTTTGGAAATACCTCTCTTGAAGGAAGGGGCAGTAAGGCAGCAAGGGATAACAAAAACATCATGTTAAGGAATAACTAGTCATAGACAAAAATTCCAGCTCCATCACTTTCTAAGTGATTGGCTAGTTTTTAACTTATCAAAGCCCATTACATCATTTGTAAAATAGAAATAACAAAATGACACCTATATCTCAGATTGTTATGAGGGTTATTGAAACCCACATGCCCCACACATGGAGACACACCTACACACAGACATAGATATACGATGTGCATAGAATATTTCTTTATTTATACTTGGTCTCCAAATGATTGTATTCATCCAAAGAGTTCATACATTGGTGACCCTCAGTTTACATCTCTAATCCAAAATGGTCCTCTAGGTCCAGCCTTACATATCCACCTTCCTGTTTGACACACGTACCTGGATAATTCAAAAACGTCTCAAATTTAACATGTTCAAGAGAAAATTATGTTTTCCTCTGCCCACTCTGTTTCTGTACCAGTATATTCCATCTCTTTTAATGCTACCGAAATACACTAATTTCTAGATTTGAAACCTAGGAGTAGATCCTGATTCCTCTCGACCTTACTACCTACATCCAGTCCATCAGTAAGTCCAATTGATTCTACTTGCAAAATATATCTGATTGTGTCTATTTCTCTCCAAATCTACTTTCACCAATGATAGACATGCCACAATCATCCTTACCTAGATCATTCTATGTCTCGTAATTAGATTTCTCCAGTCCATTATCCAGAACAATGAGCAGCTAGAGCAATCTTTCTAAGATTGAATTGTGCCATTATTTGTTTATATTTTTTCAGTGTCTTTCTGTTGCACTTAAAATTTAAGATTGTACAATCCAAATTAAATTTTAAGAGGCTATGAGATTCTACATGGTCTGACCCTTTTTTTTTTAATTTATTTTTAATTTATTGGGGTGACAATTGTTAGTAAAATTACATAGATTTCAGGTGTGCAATTCTGTATCACATCATCCATAAATCACATTGTGTGTTCACCACCCAGAGTCAGCTCCCCTTCCATTACCATACATTTGATCCCTCTCACCCTCATCCCCCACCCCCCAACCCCTTTACCTTCTGGTAACCACCAAATTACGTTCCCCCGATTAATTTTCAAGCCCGTGGCCATCCTATGGTCACCGATTGCCCTCCAATCCCCTCACCCTCCCCCCCACCCCCCACCCCTCCCGTATGAGATTCTACATGGTCTGACCCTTTTATACCTTTCCAACCTTATCTTATACCACTGTCCCTTCCATTCTTTATGCCCTAGCCACACTTTTCACTTGACTGACTTTGTTTTATCTTTCGTTTTATTGTTTTTTTGCATTCATCAGGTTCCAGCTAAAGTCACCTTTAGAGTGCTGATCTGTCAGCCTCATGAGTATAGGGAACATGTATACCTTGTTCTCTCTTGAGTACTTAATTCCCAGAATACAATCATAGCATAGAAATGATATATGTATATATATTTAAATAAGTAAAAGAATAAATGCCTGGTGCATAATTGGTGCAATGAAAGATAATGGTTATTATCAATATACATCATTGTACTTCTTTGTTACTTCAGCCTCTCCCATTCAATAGTTAATAGATATTTGTTCAGTGAGTTAAATAATTTAGCTATAATAAGAAGACAATATTTCAGTATGTGTATATATATAAGAATAAATACATTATCGATAAATATTACTCTAATTTTTATTAGTCTAATCTTATATATGTACATATACGTATATAAAGAAACAAAAAGCATATATATATATGCATATATAAAATGTCTCAATGTATAGGGCTTGCCTAAAATAACTCTAACAAATAAAATACAATTGACTGATATTTTAGTTTTATGAGTTTGATGGGCCATTTCTAGTCTCTCATATCACTTTGATGCTCTCACATAATAAAAATGAGACCTCTTCTGTTATTGAGTTTGCTCACTAATGCTCTGGATTTAATTATGATTTCTTTTACTTCAGATTTTTCTTTTTGTTTGCAGCAGAATTCACATGATTTTGAGACTAAGCATTGGTCCAGGTCGTTGGTCTAAGCAAAGTGAAGGGAACACTTGAGAATATTCAGCTAATTTTCAAATGAGAGAATTAACATCAGTGCTTGTTCCCTTCCCCCTTGTCTACAATGCCAACTTCCATGCAAAACTGATTTCCCCCCTAAATATTTCCAAATACTTAATGATTCTGGAACATCTAGTTATTTGAAGGTTGTTGTTGTTGTTGTTGTAGTGTTTGGCACTATACAGAGGGAGACTTTCTCTGTTGTCAAAGGAAACAATAGAAGGAAATGATGAAAATGATGGTAAGAGTGTTTATAAATGTGATTCAAGTTATATTCAGTTTGTGTCTGGACTCGAATTTTTGCAGATTTGAGGAGTTTTGAAAGCTATTAGTGTTCTTAGAGGAGCATTGTGATTGCTTAAATTCCTGAAGAATCATCACCTATTTTTGAAAGGGGGTGCTTAGGGAGTTAATCACTTTAAAACTATTTGAGATCCTTGGCTAGAAGATATGAAAACATTCAAATAAGTCTCTTACAAAATCCTTTAAATAACACAAATCATTAATTTGTCAGTTCCCTTTTACAAATTATGCTAGAATTTGCAGTAGGCAAGTTGGGGGAAAAAATCCTTCTTCCCAAGAGTTTAAACTGAAATAATGGCTATAACCATAGCTATACTAAGTTTCTACTTGGAAGGGTAATTCCAAACATTCATCCTTCCAGCTCTTTGAGTTCCCCCGATGTGGATTTTTTTTTTTCCCCTGGATCAGCATGAGAGGACAGATTACTGTGAATTTTATTACAAGACTCTGTAATTACTTTGAAGACTCTGGAGGACCAAGTGGGTTGCCAGAGAATTTTCTGTTCTTCATCACCTAGCCACAGAATGCCCTTGGAAATTTAATAACAGAAAAGGTCATGTCTTGAATATGTATAGCCCTATTCAATATACAAAACATTTGCATAGTTGATATCTTATGTTGATTCTCATAAAAGCAGCCTAGCACATATTATCCTCATTTCTCAGATGAGGAAATTCTGGTACTGAGAGGTTAAACAATTTACTAATATTTATTAATAGCAGGAAGTAGAATTTGAAACTGAATATTCTTTTCTCCAGAAATTGGTGCCCATGTCACTATGCTTCCTGCCTATTTGGGTGGCATTTTACATTGTAATATCCCAACTCTCTTCCTTCCCTCCTTAGTTCATTTAACTTGGAAATACCTGCATGACTGCATTTGTCTTTGTTCTATCTTATATGGAAACTAGACATACACTTATTTATTGGGAACCTTATTCAACTTGCTTTACACTGCATTTGTAAAAGGGGTATGTAGGCTTTTTAAAACGTAACTTTATTTTTGTAGTTGGATAATTAATCCATGCTCAATGGTGAAAATTTGGAAAGAAAAAACCTTTCTAAAAAATCACCCAGGAATCACTATTGTTTAATATTTTGGGGAGCATATTCCCCATAAACCAAAGCATAGTTTTGCTTTTAGGATGCTTTCTCTCACCTCCACGTGAGAGTATGGTTCAGCACACCACACGTAAGATTTGATTTTTGTGTACTCCAAATGAACAAATGAAAAAAAAGTTAATCTAAGCAAAGTAGGATCAAGAAGCTATGTCAGCTTCTTTGTCATATCACAAAATCACAAAAAAGACAAATGATAATCAGAAAGATTGGATTCCTTTTTTTTTTCAGGTTATCTACATCATCGAAGCCCTTCCTTTCCCCTGTAACATAGAATGTTAGAGCTTCCCAAAGTAGTTGCACTCATGTTGCTAACTAGCTATGCTATCTTTTTTTCTAGGTTTTGAAGATCATGATCACGTGGATGCATCTAACTAAGTGGTATCTGGTGACATGGTGGTCTTTTAGAGAGCACATCTAGATTCCTGGCTAATTCCTTGGTTTTCCACTCAACGTAGGACATTGTTTGATTCTGTCTATCAGAACTCGCCTAACTTTCCCCCACCATGTCATCTTTATTAGCTTGAACTCCTTTCCTAAAATGGTTCTTCTGTTGATCCTCTCAGTCCTGCTTTTGAAAGAAGATGTCCGTGGGAGTGCACAGTCCAGTGAGAGGAGGGTGGTGGCTCACACGCCGGGTGACATCATTATTGGAGCTCTCTTTTCTGTCCACCACCAACCCACTGTGGACAAAGTTCATGAGAGGAAGTGTGGTGCGGTTCGTGAACAGTATGGCATTCAGAGAGTGGAGGCCATGTTGCACACCCTGGAAAGGATCAACTCAGACCCCACCCTCCTGCCCAACATCACACTGGGCTGTGAGATAAGGGACTCCTGTTGGCATTCGGCGGTGGCCCTAGAACAGAGCATCGAGTTCATAAGGGACTCCCTCATTTCTTCAGAAGAAGAAGAAGGTTTGGTGCGCTGTGTGGATGGCTCTTCTTCTTTCCGTTCCAAGAAGCCCATAGTAGGGGTCATCGGACCTGGCTCCAGTTCTGTGGCCATCCAGGTCCAAAATTTGCTCCAGCTTTTCAACATACCTCAGATTGCATACTCGGCAACCAGCATGGATCTGAGCGACAAAACTCTGTTCAAGTATTTCATGAGGGTTGTACCTTCAGATGCACAGCAGGCACGGGCCATGGTGGACATAGTGAAGAGATACAACTGGACCTACGTGTCAGCTGTGCACACAGAAGGTATGTTTCCTTTACATCAATTGAGTATGTCTTATTATACACTCGACAGCCTCCCAGTTAAAATTTTGGGTTTTGGATGTCTAAAATAGTCCTAATTATTTGGGACCTTTTGAGTTGTCCTGTTTTATCATAAAGAAGGGACTGGATGACATATGTCTTGAGTGACATAGATTTAAGCTAATATGAGTGTTTATGTGACCATCATTTGGCAAAATGGATTTCTTTTTTTTTTTTAATTATGTATTACATTATTTGTACTGCTGCTATAATGATGCCAGAGATTTTTAAGTTTTCTAGATCTTTGTTGAGAACCTCACATTTTTAACATTTTCAAGTTACTCCAACTGCCTGTTGTTTCTGATAGATAAAGAGAGGTACACATAAACATACATAAGCAGTGAAGTCAGCGGTTCTGGCCCAGGTACACTGAAATAGAAAATTACCAAAGAGCTTAATCTTACAACTCAACTATTTTTCAATAGAGTGTATAGTTAAATCTGAAATGGAGCTAGGTATAAATTAGTTTTATCCTTGTATTGAATATACTCAGGAAGTATAAGCTTTAATGATCAACACTAGTTTGTTTTGAAATATATTGCTTCCTTATGCTCAAAGAATAATGACTGAAGTTTTATAACACTCATTAATAATATTAGCGCTTTTTATTATTAATGGTATTTTGTAAATACTGTTAGTTCTCCACCAAGGATGTTTGGGATAGGTTTGGTTTGACCTACAGAGTTTAAGGAACCCAAATGGTGAGACTCACTCATTATGTAACATTCTTTCTAGGACAACATACTACTTATGCTGTGCACTATAGAATATCAAAGAAGGTTCAAAATACTTTTTATAACTCATTACAACATTGTGAGGATTAAAAAACTTGCAGTAACATTACCGGCATGGTCCAAACAATCTAGTCCTGTAAAATATGAGGTTGAGTTATTGGGAAATGAATGAAAAAAACAGAGTAAGTCTACTTCAGCTCTTGGGAGCCAATCATCAATTAGATATAGTGAACTTTTCATTATTAAGAGTCATGATATGGATTTCACTGTTTGGCCACTCTTACAAATAATATTCAGAGCTGCACAAACATAAAATGGGCTTCTACATTGGATTGACACTTCTATGCCTCTGGAAATTTTCATGTACAAGTTAAAGGTTTACTTACAGAGATGCTGATATATAGAGATTTTCAGCAATGGATTGGTGATTAGAGTAGGAGACCTTTGAATTTTTTTTCTAATGCTGAGATTTTTCTTATAAAACCATGATTTCATTTGATTCTCACAACAAACAGTGATATAGATAATCCAGATGTTTTATTCCCATTTTAAAATACAAATGTTTTAAGAGTTTAAATAATTAATCCAATAAATAATTAATTGCAATTTCAGAGATATAGGTAGGGTTCATAGCTACTGACTTCTAGTTCAGGGTCCCATTATAGTTTAGCCAAATCCAGTGGACGTACACCCTGAGGACATATTTGTGCAATACGTATTTATTAAGCACAAATAGATGAAAGAGCCTCCTGGTAGCCTTAAGTTGTATACGTCACTACCCTCGACGGGCATGTGATATGGCAAAAGAGATGCAGCATGCATTAATACTTATATAACCATAATTCAAGATGACACAGAGTTAGTTACAAATACGTCTCTAAAGTAAACTGAATTAGAAAAAAGAAATCACATCCTGCTCTGTGGTGACAGGGACCATGACGGAAATCTTGGAGAAGGAAATGGAATTTGACAATTGAGTTTTAACAGGAAGAATACCAACAATTGGTGAAAATTTAGAAGGGATGGATTTCCAGTAAAGGGCATCAGATAATATGAAAAGGTGAGAAGTTAAAAAAAAATATATGCTTGCGAAAAAGCAAGTGCAAAGGTATGATTTTGTTTGCCTCAAAAAATCATGAATGCCGTTAGGCACTTCCCTCTAGTTTCAGAAGAGTAGGATTGGGTTACTATGTGGGAGATGTTAGGCCAAGATTGTATTCGAAGAGAAACTCACTATCATGACCATTTAATTTTACTAATTTAAACTGTTTTTAATCTTATTTTATTTTATTTTCTTAACCGAAATGTGCACCAGTAGTAATCCAGTAAAATAAATAAATTATAGTGCATCTACTCATATACAATGTATTATTACATAGCTATTAAAATTTGAGGCATTTGGTAGATAATGAGATCATAATATTCTCCAAGATCATTTTAAGTGAAAAAAGCAAGGTGAAGTTCTGTGCATATGGTATGTTATTTGTATAAAATGGAGTTTATAAAAAGCATTTGATGGGGTATTCATAAAATTGTTCCCAGAAAAGCACAAAACTCATAACAGTTGCTCCTTATGAGTAGGAAGTCTAAGTAGGTAGGGGATAGGGTGGGCTGAAAGAGACTTACTTTTCTTGTATAGCTTTTACATGCAAATATTTGAAGGTGTGTATTATAAGCATAAACTACATATTGTAACATAACAATGAAAGTAAAACATTTTATATATCGGCAAAAACTAAGCCAAAATATCCCATTGCCAAATTTAGGCAAATTTAATTATTTTGCCAGAAACAGGCTAATAGAAATTTTGTTGCTAAATTTTGGCAAAATGTTGAGATGATACCATCAGGATCAGGAGAGAATAAGTTTTGAATATGAGCATTCAACAACTGGAAGAAATAATTTTTGATCTATTGTTTTATGTGGATTAGGCATGAAGTATTTATATTGTTTTGATGTGGTTGGAAGTCTCACAAGGTAAAATTCACCCCAAGGAACAGAAAAGTGCTTGAGTGTAACAAGATACAGCTCTGTTAGGTATTATGGGGGCTCCTCAAGGTGATGCCTGGTTTTTTGTTTCCTACTCTTCAGTAAGGCTCTGCAGGATTTTCTGTGAAATGACAATGCCAATTCTTACTTCAGCCTTTTCCTGGTTGGATTGGAGTAATTCTCTCTAGCCCTTGATCATGTAGCCTCAGTCTCCCAAACATATTTCCATGTGCTTAAAATTATCCTCCTTCTCTCAGTTGATATTTTTCTTTCTTGAAGAGTATGGACATGTTCAAATGCTTTCACGTGAGGAATTAGGGTCTATAAAAAGATGTCCCATTTTCAAAAAAAAGTCCATCCCCCAATTGCCCATTTATTTTATACTTAAACATGGCAGTACTGTGTCACTCAGTCCTCTTGGCAATTATCACAAAATGTTCCTTTGAGAACGTGTATGCTGTCACAGAATTCCAGAGGAGAGCCCAAAAAGTCTTGTGTTTCAGCTTCAAGGTTAATCTCTTATACTTGCAATTTCCTTGGTTTATGGTTTTTGTAGGCTACAGGACTGTATATTTACGGTGGCTTATTGTATTATGCAGAAATTACGTGTTTTAGGCAAAGAGATTAATAGTTCAAAAACAAAGAAGAAATATATATGATTTAAAGGCAGATCACATGAGCTCTTCAACTCCATGGAGGAAAGGAACACACAACGACTCGACAGTTTTTCATTCCTTTTAAAAGAGTCAGTCAGTCGCCATTCTCTTTGCTCTCAGAAAATTTGAGGGTTCCTATGCTTCAATACTTTTGCAAACCTTGGTACATGGGGCCATTATGGCACAGGACCAGTGGTGCTCACCTGTTTACAGTGTGAGAGATGGAGTGCTTTGGCTTTGAAGGCTTCCATTAATGATCGCCTTTGTTTTGTAACTTGACAGTTCCCTCCCACTCTCATGTAGCACTAGCCTGTGACTGCTTTGGTCAGTAGAGTTTGGTGGAAATGAGGACACCCTTCCTAGTCTGTCTGTCTTGGAACTGTGTCATCACCATGTGAAGGATAAGAACGAACACCCAGCTTTTCCAGATGAGGTCAAGTGGTCTAACTTGACCTCAACTATATGTCAGAGAACCCTATGAAGATCAACACAACTGCCTTCCTGAGCCAGTGTTATTTGCAATCACATAATAAAGCCCAGCTGAAACTACAAACATTACCCAGCTAACCATAAATTTATGAGCAATAATAAATACCTTCAAGATGGAGTTCAGTATAAGCATATTTATCCCAATGAGTTTAAACTCAAAACCTCCCCTCAAAATGGGATACTACTACAATGTTTAAACCTCAAATAAATGTATTAACATCCCTTAATAGTCTTGAGATTTAAATGTGAAGTAAAATGGAATAAATGCTGTGGGCAAGAAGGAACATTTTAAATGCTGCACTTAATGTTTCTGTAGCTAGAGATTTGATACTTCCCTTCAAGTCTGAATGCTTTAAATAGTCAGTCATACACTTGCATGTATTCCATTATTCCATACATCCCCTTGATCTCGCTTAATTTTATTGAGAAAAGTAATTACAGATTGCATTTTATATACAGACCCTTGTGTGTTGTACTTTGTAGATGCTTACAGGATTTTCACACCACAATTTTTGGTGACTTTAGTTGAAATATCACTGTACATCTCCAGGGCCTACCACAGTCCTCAAAGACTGTTTGTTGAACGAATTTGTGTTACAATAGTACCTATCTCACTAATATGAATATGTAGGATGGGGATGAATCGTAGGCACTTGTAAGTTTTCACAGTTTTGCTTCTTTATAAAAATAAAGTGTCAAAATGCCTCCCTTGATTAATTGTAAAATGTTATTCACACCCCACTGTCTTTTATGTTCGCACTGGTTCTTGAATTTATTATTTCCACCTAATGATAATGGAATGCTAATTTGTTCTAGCCAAAAAAACATGTCAGTGTTGCTGGGGGGGCGGAAAATGTATCAGTAAGTTGTACTGGTAATGTGACATCATTAAAATATTGTTTTTAGTATAACCTACATATTGTAAAACATTACAATTACCACTTTTAGGTTATGATATGGTTTTTCTGTCAACTATTTTAATATGTGATGACAATCAAGCTTTGGTTGAATCACCTTCAATGTGAAGGCTAATGTGCTTAGTTTAACTTCTAAAAAGTGAGAAAACACTTTTCCCATCACACCTTTTCTATTACTTGTGATCGTATCAAAACAACAATTAAGTTTGGAAAGATGAGAAATGTCACTATGGGCCCTACTGTGTACTTTATAAAGGGGTTTCATTTTGTTTCTCCAGGGGTTATGTAAAGTTGAGAGTTGAGATGAATTTTGAGATGATCTTGATGATAATCCAGATATCCAAACTACTGGCAGATTTGTAGAATGTTAACACTGGAAGGGTCTTATGAGAGCACTTAATCTAATTCTTTCATTTTATAGTTGAGGAAACAGAGTCAGTAAGGACAAGTAATTTGGCCTTTCTTTTATATAATTCATTACACAGTTGGATCTTAGAACTCAAGATTCCTGTCCAGAATTTTGTTTCCTTATCATTGTTGAAGGTAATTACTCAAGTTTTTTTTTTTTTTTTTTTTTTTTTTTTTTTTGCCATTGGACTACTTCTCTGTTTCATTACTTTCTTCCCCTTCCCTACATCTCAATGATGCCAATCTGCTGAAAGTTTTAATGCCTATTTTAAATAGGCAGAGACCACAAATTAATTAGTTCAGGTAAAAATTAGCTTTGAGAAATAGCATGGTCCCTTTGTTCTTGACCTGTAAGTTAGATGAAGTGCTTTTTTTTGTCTGGGTCTTAATGATGGTTTGCAGAAATTTTGAAAAAAATTTTCTTTGCTCCATAAAAATACTGAAACTATTAGACCCCATAAATCTTTGTAATTATGGATTGACTGGATAATTATATTTGTTATCACTGACATAACAATACTTAAAAATCAGAAGATGCAAAGACTTGTAGGTGGATTCTTCATGAAATTAGATCATAGATCCATAATCTGGGAAATACAGTGGCAACTCTAATAGTGAAGAAGCAGTTTTTCATATTCATACATCACTGCCAGAAATTTCATTATTAGTAGTGAAATACAGGTAGCCCTGTGAAGTGTGTTCAGAGGGGTGCTATCTTTTATCTTTCCTTCCAGATAGAATAGCCTGTGGATTCTTAGCTAATAGCCTCTAAGGGAGTTATTGCCTCTCTCAGGGAAGACAAATGGGATCCATTGATATATCTAGTTATGGCCAGGGCAAGATATTCCCTATTTTCAGTTTTTGTTTGTTTGTTTATTTTTTAATGCAAGTTCTGGCTTGGATTCTGACTCACCTATAAAGACTCATTCACGCCTGAGACGACATTCATGTTTTCAATTTCTCAGGCACTATTGCTATTTATTCACTGCTAAAAATACCAGAATTTCCTTCCTCGCAAATACTCCATGCCCATGACAACTATGTGAGAAGGAACTTTGTTTTCAAAGGATGTCAATCCACTGTTCCTCCAACACACACAAATAAAAACCTGGAGTGATGTGCAAGTGTGGACACCACAGTTTCAATGAATCAGATGCTTCCTTCAACATGAAGGTAATCTCGGAGTGAGTGTGCCTACAAGGTGTTTGGTATTTATCCATTTTATGGTTGGGAGCTGCACAAGTTGTATGTTTTTCCTTGGTCTCCCTTATTCCGGATCTCACAGATTAACATTATTGTCTGAACTTTAGAGTTTGCATATTCAGAAAGTCCATTCATTCTGTTTACTAAAAAACTGGTCTTGTGACTTAGTTCCTTAGTCATCATAACCTTATTAGCTTTATAAAGGTTTATAAAGTTTAATAATGAGTAACAGATGTTTCTGATTGAGGAAAGCTGAGGCAGGTGAAGGCATGGTGTGACATATTTATATTCCAATGCAAAACAATTTATACACAGCAAACTCTACCC
Organism: Rhinolophus ferrumequinum; assembly: GCF_004115265.2. NCBI lineage: Eukaryota > Metazoa > Chordata > Mammalia > Chiroptera > Rhinolophidae > Rhinolophus > Rhinolophus ferrumequinum. Next base: position 61,163,872 of record NC_046294.1, on the reverse strand, counting down.
AACACACAGGAAGTAAGCTTATAAGGAAAAACAAAGATAGAAATCCACAAAATTCTATAGAGAGGGTCTTTTCTCTTACTTTCTTCTCTCTCTTTCTCTGTATCTTTTTACTTGCCATATTTTCCTCATCTCTTCTTCAATTACTGGAAATTTTTACATTTTATAGGTTGTTCACTAGGTCTGGTCAAGAGTGATAGTCTCCTTATTATCCCATTAATTTAAAAGTGTATATAAGAAAATGAAGGTTGTATTAATGATATCTTGGAGGTGGAAAAAATAAAATTAAAAGAACTAGTTTTACTAAAAGAAGTATTATTGACATCAGAGCAAGGGATTTTTACAATGTGACTCTGAGAAACTCACTTCAACTCCTTTCTTCATTTGTCAGATGAAAAGGGGGCTACAAAGCATGTTCTTGGAGATCTCTTCCAAGACTAACCTTCTGTAACTTGCTCTTCTCGTGCTTCCACAGACCACATTTGTGCTGGATTCAATGTTGAGCATCACATTTAAAATAAATGCAACCAAGTATGACCTGTTCAAAGGAGAGTGGCCAAAATAACCATGTCTTCAAAGAATAAAATTGGCAGAAAGAAGATAAGACATGGCAGGGACCTGACTGCTACTTGTAGGTATTTGGAAAATTCAGGTGGACAGGAGCTGGGTTCACTCTATACGGCCAGGGACATTACAAAGAGAGCTAATTATTGAAACACCAGAGTGACAAATTCTTACTCAATTTAAAGGATATTTTTGTTCATTAACAGAAACATTCAATGAAGGAATTGGCTTTCTTAGGAGATAGTCCTCTGTAACTCCGATGCAGAAGCCTGGAATGGACAATCACTTGCAGGGGCTGTGGGAAAATCAACTTAAATTTCACTATAGGGAGGAAGGGAGTTGGACTATTTGTCCTTCTTGATAATTCCCATTATTGATTATCAAATGTCATATAATTGAGATTCTATTATTCTGTGAGTTAAAACATGGTCATATACACTGTAATATTGCATTAATTTCTTAGTTGATTCATTTATTCCATAACACAGTGTGATAATGTTACCATTTTATAGGTTAGAGAGTAGCTATGGAAAGAGAAAGTATTTCCCTCATAATACTGCAGCTACTAGGGGCAGCCCAAGGATTTGGACCCAAGGCCAACTCTGTTTAATTAAGTCCAAACTTGGTCCCTTTATATTGGGAAAGTTCAGGCCTCAAGGGAAAATGGAATGCACACTTATTGACTCTTTTCCTATCGCTAGGAAACAAGAAAACACTATTTGTTTCCCTACTGAGAAAAACTTTTGAGCATATTTCATGTGTCTTTTGATCTGGCTTTGAAAGCACATTTCATTGTTCCCAAAGAAGGAATTAATTACAGTAAAAAGAAAGTAAATTAAGGAAGAGGCATGTGGCAACAAGTTCACCTCACAGAAGACCTTTTGTGAGTCTGATGAAAGTACAGACTGTACCTGGTTGTTTCTATTCACATCTCTGTTGTGGACTCCACTCTCCATCCTTCAGATGCCAATTATGGGAAGAAGAACTATGGTACACATTTTTTTAAGAGCGGGAGAACGTTTTGTTAAATGCTGCAACCTTGTGTATAAAAGACTTCTTTGGACTTCATCAGGACTAGGAGTTATGAAATCTCATTTTGGCACATTTGCAAATACTCCATAAAGACATCTCAATTTATCCAAATGTTGAGAAGACTTTTTGGCAAGAGGTGTGATAGTCAGATGTGTTCATTTTAAGGGACTTTGAAATGAGATTACATCACAATGATGCATTTCACTCATCGATTTTCACACACACACACACACACACACACACACACACACAGTCTTTCAAAACAACAAGATTGTCTAGTCTTTGTTTTTTTCAAAAAGTGCATCATAACATATGAGTTATTTCCTAAACCAGTTTAGTTTAGATGAGCAGTTAATATAGAGTAAAGTAGGATACAATAGAATGTAAACATCAGAGTGTATTACATGATAGGAAGAGTAATATTGTTTTGTAAATTTTTATTTCAGTTGCACATAGCCAGCCACATGTGTACTATGGGTCATTTAAAATGTATTTCTTTTTTTTTCAATTTTTTATTAGTTTCAGGTGTACAAAACAACATAAAAATTAGACATTTATACCCCTCACAAAGTGATAACCCCACCAATCTGACACTATACATAGCTATTACAATACCATTGACTATATTCCCTGTGCTGTAATCCTGTGACTATATATATGTTTAATTATAGTTGACATTCAATATTATTTTATATTAGTTTTAGGTATATAACACAGTGGTTAGGCATTTATATAATCTATGAAGTAATCCCCTTGATAAATTCAGTACTGATCAGACACACTTCTTAATCTTTACAACATTATTGACTATATTCCTCATACTGTATTTCACCTCCCCGTGACTATTTTGTGACTACCAATTTGTATTTCCTAATCCCTTCACCTTTCTCACCCATCCCCCAATGCCCCTCCCTTCTAGCAACCATCAGTTTTTTCTCTCTCTCTATGAGTCTATTTTCTGTTTTGTTTATTCATTTATTTTCTTCTTTTGATTCCACATATAAGTGAGATCATATGGTATTTGTCTTTCTCAGTCTGACTTATTTCACTTAGCATAATATCCTCTAGGACCATCCGTGTTGTTGCAAATGGTAAGATTTCATTCTTTTTTATGGCAGAGTAATACTCATTGCATGAATATACCACAATTTCTTCAGCCAATCGTCTATTGATTGGCATTTTGGTTGTTTCCATATCTTGGCTATTGTAAATGGTACCACAGTAAACATAGGGTTGCATATATTTTTTTTGAATTAGTGTTTTGGGTTTCTTTGGGTAAACATCCAGGAGTGGAATTGCTGGGTCATAAGGTAGCTCTATTTTTAATTTTTTGAGGAACCTCCATACTGTTTTCCATAGTGGCTGTATACCAATCTGCAATCCCACCAACAGTACATGAGGGTTCCTTTTTCTCCACATCCTCAACAACATGTGTTGTTTGTTGATTTATGGATAATAGCCATTCTGACAGGAGTGAGATGGTATCTCATTGTGGTTTTAATTTGCATTTCTTTGATGATTAGTTATGTTGAGCATCTTTTCATATGTCTATCAGCCATATGTATGAGGTGTGATCAAAAGATATGGTGAATGTTTAAATAAAAAAAAATTATTGCAGTAAAAGTCATTGCCATTTATTCCCCTCAAGATACTCCACCTCATTGTGAACATACTTACCGCATCATTCTTGCCACTTTCTGAAGAAGTTCTGGAAGTCCTCTTTTACGAGTGTCTTTACTTTATCTTCCATCGCAAGGCTCCGTGTCACACAACGCTTTGGTTCGGCAATTTCTGTCAAATAAAAACATTGTGGAGTGTCCTCATTCACCTTATTCACTGGATCTGGCACCATGCGACTTCTGACTCTTCGCCAAAGTCAAAATGACCATGAAAGGAAAATTTTTTGATTCGATTCAGGACACTGAGGCAGCCATGACAGTGCAACTAAAGACACTCATGAAAGAGGACTTCCAGAACTGCTTCAGAAAGTGGCAAGAACAATGGGATAAGTGTGTTTGAAGCAAGGGGAAATATTCTGAGGGGGTTTAATGGCAATGTGTCTTTCACTGTAATATATATTTTTTTTAATTTAAACATTCACCATATTTTTTTGTTCACACCTCGTATGTCCTCTTTGAAGAAAAAAATATTCAGGTCCTCTGCCCATTTTTTAATTGGATTATTTGTGAGGTTTTTTTGGTGTTGAGTTATATGAGGTTCTATAAATTTTTTATATTAGCTTCTTTTCAGATGTACCACTGGCAAACATGTTCTCCCATTTAGTAGGATGCCTTTTGGTTTTGTTGATGGTTTCCTTTGCTGTAAAAAACTTAGTAGTTCAGTAGAGTCCCATTTGTTTATTTTTTCATTTCCCAAAGGAGATATATGAGTAAAAATATTACTAAGGATAACATCTGACAGTTTACTTCCTATATTTTATTCTAGGAGTTTTGTGGTTTCAGTTCTTACATTTAAGTCTTTAATCCATTTTGAGTTTATTCTTATATATGGTATAAAAATGTTGTCCAGTTTCATTTCTTTGCATGTATCCTTCCAGTTTTCCCAGCACCATTTATGAAATAGACTATCTTTACCCCAATGGAAATTCTTGCTTCCTTTGTCATAGATTGAATGACCATATAGGCCGGATTTATTTCTGGGCTTTCTATTCTGTTCCACTGATCTATGTGTCTGTTTTTATACCAATACCATGTTGTTTTGATTACTATAGCCTTGTAATATAATTTAATATCAGGTAATGTGATACTGCCAGCTTTGTTCTTATTTCTCAGGATTGCCATGACTATTCAGGGTCTTTTATGATTCCATATAAATTTTAGGATTATTTGTTCTAGTTCTGTGAAAAATGTCATTGGTATTTTGATAGGGATTGCATTGAATTTATATATTACTTTAGGTAGTATGGACATATTAACTGTGTTAATTTTTCCTATCCATGAGAATGGTATATTTTTCCCTTTATTTGTATCAAAGTTCTCTCTTCAATGTCATCATTTTCTGAGTATAAGTCTTTTATTTCCTTGGTTAAATTTATTCCTAAGTATTTTTTATGCAATTGTTAAAATGCACACCTTATAGCAAAAAAAAAAAAAACACACACACACACACAAAAACAACAACAAAAAAACAAAACTTAAAGGGAACTTACTCTACTTTTCTCTTTAACATTGTTAATAAATTTTGGCTAGAGAAATGATATCCATATACACAAGTTCTTTCTTCTGTGAAAATGTCATTTGGTTTGTCTCTCCTGGATGTGTGGTTTTTAAGTTTCATTATTAAAAATAAGCAAAGATTCCAAAGAACCCATGGTGGGAAATGGTAGAGACTTTGAGCAAAATATAAGTAATTAATATATTGTTGATAAATGGCATAAGCATCGATATAGGGCAATGGTGCGGACACTAGACCAAGATGTTTGAGGAAAGCTCCCAGTCCTAGTTTCTATCAGAGATGAATCCAACTCAGGGATATTTTATTTTTTAAATATTCCAATATAGTACACTAAAAAAATAAATGTAAACTGTATTAATATAACTTTGGTATTAAAAATTTACATATAACAAATTAACATGTCTAACTTCCCCCAACACACACACACACACACACACACACACACACACACACACACAAAATACAATGTGTTGTATTTATACTGTTTATAAGAATTTCTTGGTAAAGCAAGAAATTCAACAAACCATAGTATACCACATTGTGATGTGGTGTGTAATAAAGCACAATTTTAAACATATAAAGTTTCAGTCTTCTTTCAGTTTTCTCTGAGTTTCCCAATAATTATATGTATGATCTCACTCGCTATATAGTCAAGTCTAACTATGAGGTCTTTTGAGAAAGTGAAGATTAGGGCAAATACCATTAGTAAAATAAAGTGAGGTTAGATATTAGCATTCTTAGAAGTAAAAGTAGATTCATGAAATGGGTAAACTTCAGTGGAGTCATAGCATTAAATTCACAAAGTTTGTTGCAAAGCCATCTCAGAAATCTGTTTGCTGACTCTTTGGAATTATTCTATGTGTATTTAAATGGTAGTATTGACACAGGCAGGTTTGAGTACAAATCCAGATTAATATTCTTGGTAGTGGAAGGACTGTGGACAAGTCACTTAATTTAGTTTCCTCATTATTAAATTGAGAGAATAATACCTGCCCCATAAGACTGTTGTGAAGAGTGTATATAAAACACTTAGCATCATATTTGGCATATAGCAAGTGCTCAACAAGGACATTCTAAATTCGCCTGCCAAGAACTCGCCTTGCCTTATCTGGGATGTGAGGGGGAAAAAAACAACAACAAAAAACAACATAGTGTTTCACTCTGTGTTTGCTTAGTTAAAATTTATTATTGAATGAGGTGGAGAATTAGGAAAGTGCCTAATACATTTAGTGAGTTTTAGATTCTAACCAATTTTGCTTTTGGAAGTTAGGTTTGCAGTCACGTAACACAGGGCACTTAGCGCTTTGGCACAGTTCTAACTGGATCCTCGTCTCCTAACAACCTCTCCTCCAATGGCTGACAGTAAAATGAGAAAAGTCTGTAAAGTCCCAGAGCTAACCTGGGAACATGGTTATCTTCACTGTGCTTGTGTGTGTAGGGTGGGGGCTTGGAAACAGAGGAGACTGAAGGTGGAGTTAATGCTGTATTTTAAGCACTTCTGAAATTTTTTTTTTTTCACTTTTGTAACAAGCATCTTTTGTAGTGAAAAAAATCAACACAATGGATAAATAACTTATTTGTAAATTTCAAACTGAGGATGCTAACCTTCACTAGTCAGTAACTAGAACTTGTTAATGAAGCTAAATTGTAGCACACTGAGGCATGCCATAGGCCTGAGTATATAACAAAAGGAAATAATATGGACCTTAGGAAATAAAACATTATATTTAATAACTACATTGATTTGAAAACTAAATGATGCTCTCACAGATTGTTATAGATCAAATAATAGCAATAATAATAACTATTTTTATTAAGGTTTACTGTTTTCAGAAATTCTCAGTTTTTTATGATCTATGAAGTGATATCAAGACATGAATTTTGGTACTGTTATTAGTATGTTAGTATTATCTGAAAGTCAGGCCTACCCACAGCTAAAATAAAAAGTAGATATAATATAGAGTAAAAAGGATATGTCTGTGTTCCTTTTCTCAACGACTCTAAGAACAGAACTATTTGCATCTTTGACAATTTCTTCACAAATCTTCATCTTATTTTTCTTGGTTATATAACTTCTTTTCAAAAGTCATATATCTGGTTTTCAAAAGATTGGGTTAGGATTTCAAGCCTTGAGTCTTCCTAATGATAGTAGACAGACATTTATTTTTTAAAAAGAATATATTATTACATTGCAATATGATGAATTTTTATCCTTTAGATAAGCTGAAGAAATATGAAAGTTAAGTAAGACATATTGAAGTGTCATGTTAGTTTAATTTCAGTTTCATGGAATTTGAAAAAAATTAAATTAGAAATGAAGCTGGTAATGAATATGTTTTATTGAAGTTAATAGAGAAAAGAGAGAAAACTTTATTAATACATTGAAAAAAATTTAACACTCCATCTAGCTATTATGTATGTAATCAAACTTAATTTGTTCTCAGTTCCCAAATTAGTACACTCATTCTTTATTATATTAATATAATTAGTTCTCATTTTTTGTTCAGAGAAATTAAAAATATATAAACCACTAATTTCTATTGTATTTAATGTTAAAACCTAGATTTTTTTTACTATTTTTTAATTAATTTCAGGTGCACAAAATAAATACTTAGATGTTTATTGTTTAAAACCTAGATTTTATTAAATAATTATGCTGAAGAATCAGCTGGCAATATTAATTATATAGATTTGTATTTATGTATAGTTGATAATAGTAAACCCTCATATAACTAATAAAATGCAAAAAAAATATAAATTATTTGGAAGTTTGGTGGTGCTTTCACTTGCCAAGTTATATGAAGTTATAAAAATAATTAAAATCTGGTAGCAACATTTTTGATGATTTGAGAGATTTTTTTTGCACAAAGTAAATAATAAATGTTTCACAAAGTTCAATATATTTCAGTAGAAGTGTATAGTATATAAAAGCATACCTAATAGAGCCTGAGGTCCATGTTATGTTACAACAAATGCAATAATTTATTAATTAATTTGAAAATATTTATTGGGGATATGTCATATGCCAGCATCTGTGGTACATATTATGAAAAAAATGAGATGGCAGCACTTGCCGACACATGACTTTTCACAGACGTATTACCAAGCCATGGTCTCCTGTTAATATAAAGTTTACCCTCATGAAAAGAATATGGTTATGTGTAAACAGAAACTAGTATGGCAAGAGATGATATATTAAGTAACTCAATTGAAAGACAGAAGTGTTTATTGAGTATAGTTTGGAAAATTATTGAGAGTTTAAAGGTTTTTTTCATAAGAAAACATTCTACACTTAACCAGTCCTCACTAAATAATACAAGTGAGATATGTGATCCTAGAAGCAGGATATTACATGACTAAGGTGAATTGGGATGAATATCTCTGTTGGAAGTACAAAAGAAAAAAGAAGAAAAAAAGCAATGTGTCATCATTTTGTTTAGCACAATGTGGTTCTGTACTTGCCTAGTGCTTAATATTCTGGGGTTGAAGGGAGCCGTGTAGAGCAAGCACCACAGGTGACCTAGTTACGCTTTTGCTTACACTATTCAATGTCCCCTGATCTAGTATGAAAATAATAGGCATTGTTCCATCCAAGATAGGAGGTCTGAGTTAGGTGCCGGTAATAGTATATTTTCAATAAAAAAAAGACAAGATTTTAATCTCTCCCTTACTAATGGATATAACACACAACCTCAAACAATGAACTCTAAAATGCATAATCACTAGTAATTAAGCCATTTTCTGGCTTGTTTAACAAAAATTGAGATCACTTTTTATGAATTTTAGACTTCTGATAATTATCTTATTATTTATGTGGAACTCTAGAAAAACTTAAATAAACACATTTTCCCCTTCTAATCATACTAAATTTTTTCCTGGTACAGATTTAAATTTATTTGAGTGAAATTATTCATAATTTCAAACCTATTTCTGAGTTTTATGTTTCTTCGTATCTGCCTTTCTTAAAACTCTCAACCTTCTTCCTTTTCTTTGAGTTTCTTCTGAGGCTTAAACTGTCTATTTCCAGTGCTTTTCAGTAATCAGTAGAATTAATGATTGTACTGAATTGGTTTCACTTATTTGAAAAGCACCTTCCTTTAAGGAAGCTGTGCATATTGTGACTATAGAGAATAGTAGTCTGGGTTTGTTTGGTAGGAAATTTTTCTCCTCACCTCAAAGCTCATTACATGCCTTTGCTTTTACCTTCACTCTGTCAATAAATGGCCAATTATGCCTTAAAGAGACTGAGGAGAGTATGATACGTGCCATCAATAGAAGAAAGAATATCATTGAGAACATGAAGAAAAATAAGCTCTTAAATTTTTTATATATAACATATTAAAGTGGCTATGAGTGGACTTTCAGAAATTGAACACAATTTCTAATCAAAGCTACTGAAATAAGTCTTAACCATTCCTGAAAAAGAGCAGAAACTCATGTTGAAGTGATTGAACTTGAATATGGAAAACTTTACTTCTGATCTGTCAAAGAATTCGGTTTTGAGGTTCGAAGAAACAGCATTAATTTTGGAATTCCTCTGGAGACCGCATTTGATTTCCCACTTTGGCATGACCTTGGGCAGTTCACTTAACCTTTTTGAATACAAAGATCCTCATTTGCAAGAGGACAAATGGCTGCATCTACACTCTGCGCTAATGTTTTGTTATGATGGTTAATTGAATAATCAGTTAATGCACTCTGTAAATCTAAAACTGCCTGGTATATTAATTAATTAAATATTAAATAAGCATCCATTGTGTGCCAAGAGCTATATGCTTGGACTAGGTTTTTATGAAAAACAGTACAATACTGTGAAAATTAAGTACAAATCAAAGATTTTTTATTAATGATATCTCTATCACAATAAAAACAGAGATTTTGATTCTTAGATGTGGTTGGAGAAAAAGTTGAACTCCTTTTCCGATACCATGTCCATGTCCCATCAGTAATTGACAAATACTGATAAAATGTCAGATCTGGAAGTGACCTGACAGCTGTAGCAGTTGGAGCACTGAATACCGTGTTTCCCCCCAAAAAAGACCTAGCCGGACCATCAGCTCTAATGCGTCTTTTGGAGCAAAAATTAATATAAGACCCGGTCTTATTTTGCTATATATTATTATATTATATTATACCCGGTCTTAATAGTAAAATAAGACCGGGTATAATATAATACCGGGTCTTATATTAATTTTTGCTCCAAAAGATGCTTTAGAGCTGATGGTCTGATGAGGTTTTATTTTTGGGGAAACATGGTAATTGTTAAGAGCTCAGGCATCAAATTCAGATAGACCTGGATTCAAATCCCTGCCCTGTCACTAGTTGCTGTAGATATAAGGAAAGTTTTACATCATTTCAGAAAAGGTGTGATTATCACTATTTTTGACTTATATGATAGTTGTGATCATTGATTTAGTATAATGCGTAACACACAATAAGAATTCAAAAAATCTCAGCTGCTGTTATTTTGTGTTCTTTTTTCAACTTCTTCATGTTTAGAAAAGAGAAACTCAGGCCTGGGAAATGTAAGCAGCTTATCTAAGGTCACAGAATTCCTGATTCCAGGACAATGATTGGAAAATAAGCTTAATGTACAGATAATTTTTATATTAAGGACACTCAGTTTTATAAGTAATTCTATTTTTATTATAATTTACATATTTGTTTATTGTTTTCATCACTGATTTAAAGAGCTTGCCCTTTGTGGTTAAATAGACTGGAATTTGAACAAATTATTTAACCTCTGTAAATTTCAGCTTTATCAACTATAAAATGATTGATGACACTGATGGCGAGGATGATTATGGTAATGATGATAGAAAACAGTTAGAGGGCATTCACCAGGTGTCCAGGCACTTTTCTGAGAATGTTTACATATATTGATTTATTTAATACTCAGATCAATCGTATGAAGTAGTATTATTGATATTATCTCAGTTTATAGATGAAGAAACTATCTCATAGAAAATGAGAATAATGGTATGCCTACATTGAATATTTGTTGTGCAAATTAAATGAGCATTTACAACTATATAAAACATTTATTTATGATGTGCAGTTCCCTTTAGGGATTTAATAAATATTGTCCGTTAATACTAATTTGGTTTTTATAATTAACTTTTTTTTTTTTTTGGCCTAGTCATTTGTTCAAATGAAACTTCTTGGGTTACATTTGCACTTCGAATTTTTCTCCTATCATTCTGGTATCTAAATTATATTTATTAAGTGAAAATAAGGAGGACACAAATGACATATTATAAAAATACATATAATTTCCAAATATGAAAAGACTATATAGATATTATTTAACATTTGGAAAAGCAAAAGTTTGGAAAATAATTTAAAAAATCATTAATATTCTAATAAAAATAAAACAATGTTTTGATATTTTTTATCTTTCTTTTGAATAATTGTTAAAAACTAGTTATATATAATTTTGTATTTGTGTTCATATTTTTAACTTACCATTGTAAAGAGAACTTTTTTTTCATATTATTCATACCCTTTATGAATATTATTATCCATGGCTATATAATACCTTATTATTTTGCCACAACATTACAGATTTTGGGATCCTTACTCCATTTTAATTTTTCACAATTTTAAAATGCATTTAAATGATTATATTTTATCTGGAATTTACCGCTATACTTTAAATTTATTTCTTAGCTAATTTAACAAAAAACAAAAAATAACAAGCAAGCAAGATTAAATTCCTATTGAACTTCAAAGGGTATGGACAATATTTAAAATAATATCCATAATAGCAAGATTGTAATTTTTTTAATTAAATAATTACTGGAATAAAAAGTTTAGTAATATATAGATATTTATTCATCTAACTACTAGCTTGTTTAAGAAGCAAAACATCATATTTCTCCCTGCCGTGGATAACCATACCCAAATTACTTTCAAAATAAAGTTTTGGGTACTGTAAAGTAGAATTTTGAAAGTTTAAATATATAGTGTCCAAGCAGCAAGTATAAAGTTGTTATTAAACCTTTGTTAAACCTCATCTCTTGGTAAATCATCCTTTAATTTTCCTTCTTCAGTCCAATTCTTAACCATACACATAAATCTTATTGTAACTATTGTGGTATTCCTCTTTTTAAAAAAACAGCTTTATTGAAGTATAATTAATATACAAAACCTGTACATATTTGACGTTTACAATTTGATGAGTTTGGACATATACATACACCTGTGATACCATCTTTGAAATCTATATTGAATGACCTTTCCCTCCTAGCCGCATTGTATCCATTTTGAAATCATGTTTAGTCCTACTTGCTCCATGGGCTACTTAACCAAACCTACCTGTACCACTTTTCTCTATTTTCTTTCTAAACTTTACAGTGTTTGTCAACATTATTGGAGTGTTTTACTTGCAGTTTTGTTTCTGTGTCCTATGGCTTTTTCGTTTCTATGTCCTATGAAATCTAAAAGGGCACAAGAGTACAGAATTTGGAGTCAGATAATCTAGATCTAAACTTCTCATTTTGTGCTAAGTTGGGAATATCACATAACCCATTTTAAGGACTTAATTCATATATTTTAAAAAAGTTGTTCTTTAAGTGTAAGATTACTGGTGGTGGTGTTATATCAATACTGTAGCTGATACTGAGTACTTGCTATGTTCCAGGATCTGCGGTCCTATACTATTTAATCCTTACAGTAATTCTATGAGTTAGGTAAAATTATTATTGTTATTTTAACAGATGAGGAAATGGAGGCATAGAGTGTATAAGGAAAATAACATATTTGTCAAAATGCTCCCTGAAAATGTCAACACATAGTCTTGTGATTATCCCTGACTTGCCTTTTCTCCTTTTGCTTGAGAAAATGTCTCCACTATGGATACATGTTTAGACTTCGATGTTACCACAAAGCTTTGTAGCCTCTGATGGAGCCAAAGAGACTATAAATTATACCCCCCAAAATTACTTTGGTTACTCTTATGAAGGCAAATGATTCTAAAGACACTTTTAGTGAAAAAGGAATTGGCTAGAATAATTAGGAATAAAGCCAAATATCCAAATTTTGCCATTCAGAAAATGTATCTGGATCAGCTGTTCAAAAAACAGTAAGCAGACTCATGCTTGCACCATTGTAGTTGTATTATTTGTATTATTTAGGAAAAGGATGAATTCTGGTTTCTGGATATTCATATTTTCTGTATTGTTTTTGGTCTGTCTGTTTTAGAGATTTAAAAAAAGCAATGTCTCTCTTGAAGAAAGAAGAAAAAACGAAAGTAAATGAAAGTAATAAACTATAAATAACAATTTAATGGAAGTAAAATGGTAATGCGATATCTATATATAGTTGCCTCCCTCCCCATATCCATCCCCCCATAAAGTAAACATTCACTGATGTCTCTATCCAGCTAACCAACTTGCTCTGATTATTCAGTAAGTAAATTTTGTAGAAAATTCTGACTAAGTGCTGTAGGGGCTCCTTAATACAAGACATTTAAGAAACAAAAAGTTTCTGCATGCACCAGCCTCACCCTTGTACTACCACAATAACTTCCATAAAATCTTGTTAGGTATGAATCTGGAGTAATCAAGTACACCTTATTCTGGTATTACTAAAATGAAACAAAACTTAAAGAGCTAAATGTTTAAATTTTAACAGGTGTAATTTTAATGTCAGAGTGTGATAGAAGACTGGAAAACTATTCTATGAATTTATTGAACTATTTACTTTATGTAAGTAATTACTTTTCACAGTGAATGAGACCTGCTATCAAATTATATCAGAATCTTAGGAACAAATTACTAATTATTAAAAAAAACTTGAGTTTTCTATGAAACTTCCCACTAAATATATATATATATATATGTATTAAATATATATATATGTATTAAATATATATATATATGTATATGAATTTCTTACCATCACTAATTGTTTCCACATTGTAATGAATTATTCCTCAAAAAATACTATATTGACACAATAACCAAAAATTACTTTCAAAGTGCTTATATCAAATAAGGTATAGCTTTCCTTCCCTCATTGACTTCTTAGATTTGTTTATAATGTTTTGATAAGACAAAACTCCATTAGAGATATACCGAGGCATTTTTTCCACTTTAGCACATAACATTGTATTGTGTGTTTATTTAATGACACTAAATACTTTGGTTATATGAAATATAAGCTAAAAATGTTTGGTACTTCAGTTTTGGTATTTGAATTGTTAAAAATTAGCTAATAAAAATTGCGTTGGAGTAACATGTTGGCTGGATATTAGTTATAATTAATGAGTGGGATCTTCTTGTATTAAAGGAGGGCAGATTTGTTTGACATCTTTCATAGTACTTGTCAAAACTCTGAGTATATGATGTCAACTAAATACATGTTGAATTACATTTATTGAAAGTTGAATTCAAATATGACCATATATTCTAATAAGGACACAAAAATTCTAAATACTACATAAGTGTTTTGTTTTAGGACCCAGAGGTCACGATCTTACTTTATAGGCTAGACTGGGGTGACTAGTTGATGGGATCTTTGGCTGCACTACAACCTCAGGGTTTATGGTTTCTTAACTTGATGTAGAAGTATGAACAAATGAAACTTTGTCATAAACTAATTTTATCTAATAAATCACCTGTGTTTGGCCTTCCTTGTTTCAGTAGCCTGTTGGACACTATAAGTTAGTTACTAATTGCTACTAGGTTTTGAAATAGCTGAGTGAATAGCCAGATGTGATATGGAATAATTAAGGATTGCTAGGCATGGCTAGTAAGCAATCCTCCAATATGAAAGAAAGTGTAAGATGAGGAGTGAGAGTAAGCTGGTAAGCACCTCCTCGTCCCATTCTTTTGACCATTCTTTGTCTTACCACTTATACTTTGTTACCTGGGTTACTTATGATACATGGCTTCAATAGTATAAGAGATATTGTGAGAAAAAAATGTAAATAGTCATAAAAACTAATTTTCCTAGGTGACCTTCCACACTACCCTGTGGATTTCCCTTTTTCTTATTATATTCAATTCACAGGGAAATAAAGAGAGATTAATCTACTATATTCTTTTTCCTTTCTTCCACGAGTGGCTGAGAATATGAGAAATAACAGATCCCTCACGTTGAATGACAATCATGTGTATAGTATTTTCATATGCGTGATCTCATTTGATCTTCCTATTAACTTGTAATGCAGATGTAATGATTGTCATTTGATAGGAATCAAGGAAACTAGAGAGAAAATAATTTTATAAAATTGCAGTATTTTATAAAATTTCATTTTATTTTAAAATTTCATTTTAGACCTTTCTGGTTCCAAAAACTGTTTCTGTTACACCATACTATATTCAATATTCCAAATTCAAATGCTGTAGAAGTATAAAAAAATACCTATAGTGGAATCTAAAGAACAAGATAAACCAACAAAACAGAAACAAATTCATAGATACAGAAAACATTTTGATGGTTGCCAGATGGGACAAGGGTTAGGGGTGAGTGAAAAAGGAGAAAAGATTAAGAAGTACAAGTTGGTTCTTACACAGTAGTCATGGGGATTTAAGGTATAGCATTAGTAATACAGTCAATAATATTGTTATAACTATGTATGGTGTCAGGTGGGTACTAGATTTATTGGGGTTATAGAGGGGAGGGGGGTTAGGGGTAAGGGTAAAAAAGGTTAAGAGATTAAGAAGTACAAATTGGTAGTTACAAAATAGTCATGGGCATGTAAAGTAAAGCTTAGAGAATCTAGTCAATAATATAGTAATAACTGTGCATAGTGCCAGGTGGGTACTAGACTAGTCAGGGGGGTTACTTCTTAAATTATGTAAATGTCTAACCACTATGCTGTGGTTAACCACCTAAAATTAATATAAAATAATATTAAATGTGAAAAGAAATCAAATATTTAAAAAATACCTATGAAATGCTGACCGTCCAATTCCACTCACAGAGGTAACTACTGTTGGCAATTTTGTGTGAAATGTTCCACCATTTCTCTATAATTTTTCAAAATCAATTTTTTCCCTCCTTCTCTCTCTTTCTCCGTAATTTTTAAGTAATATTTTTAACAAAAATTCAGTCCTATTCATCTTCTCTTGTAGCTTAATTTAAAAACAACAACAAAACAATGTATCATGGACACCTTTTCCAATAAGTATGGTGCATCTTTCAAGTGTAAATCACTTCTATGTCATTTTTCAGGTGCTCTCACATTGCTCCTTTGTAATTTTATTGACTCTACATTCTTTATTTCTGCATTACTTCTGTCTCATATTTTCACTGTTGAGGGAGTCTTCAGCATTTGGCCTACATTTTCCTTTCCACAGTGTCTCTTGTTGCTACACTCAGACACTGCACACTCAGAAACTTCTGAACATAAGTTCATGTCCATTTCATGTACTGAGCTCACAGCTCATTGTCAGTCACCAACACAGATTCAATCAGAGTTATCAGTTGAACAGAATTACATTTTTTCCCTGCCAGTCAGGGATACAAATGGAGGTTTTCCCTTCAGAGCAGCAAAGTATTGTTCATATTCCTTTTTGTCATATTCCACTGCTTCATACATCCTCACATCACAAGATGTATAAGGGAAAATGGAAGCCTATATAACATAAATAAGACTTTCTAGATCATGTTTTCACTACACTTGTTTTTTAGCTTTGTTTCTTCTGCCAACATCTTACAGATTTTTGACTAAAGAAAGACATCAAGAAGAGAGAAATTAACCTTTCGTGGTGGAAAACTTGCCTAATCATGATGTAAAACTTATTTGATTAGTTGTCTTTTGAAATCATCATCTGTAGAACAGCCAGTTCTGGTTATTAGGGAGTCTACTATAATGCAAGAATGGACCAAGGTATAGAAGATAATTTATAAGCAAAGTGTTAGGGCCAAATATTAGATAATAAGGCTTGATCCATAAATTTCAAGCTTAAGGGCCAGGCCATTAGATTTGTTCTTTCTAGTTATACAAACAACAATTGAAAATATGTCATTAAAAACTTGAACAAAGGAGAACACATTGTTTTTCCAATATTGTTGGCCATAATATATCGGAACAGAATACAAATACTTTTTGTTATTTTGATCTTGAGATCTGTGAGCTAAAAAAGTGATATGGTGATATGAGTACATGTGTCTGCAAGTATTTTGTGTTTAGTAAGGTCTACATCAACTGAAAAACAAAATTCTATTATTTGGAGCAATTAAATTAAAACTTAATTTAATATTGAAATAGGCTGCTCCATTGATTGAGAGAGTATCATAATCATTTGTGATATGAGAATTCTGAAATCAAAGACAGGCTGGAGATATTTAAAGTACTGAAGGTGCAGTTGGGGCTCCTTCAGGGTTCCCTTCTTAGTATCTCCAGCATGGCAGGTCAGGTTGGCTGAGTCTTTATTTGTGTAATGTTTCAATGAGTATCATCAGGGTAAAAAGATAGACACTGTGTATGAGATAGACAACCTTATGATTAAGATGATGATTAAGCATTTTAATTTATTAAAGAGCCTACTCTTAGGTAAAAGAGCATCAAGGAACGGATGAAGCCTGTGTCGCTGGTCAGGGAAGGACGCTGATGTATCTAGGACTAGCGTTACAATCGAGTCTGCATTGCCTTGAGACTGGAGAGTTTCTAATGACACCCAGTGGCTCTTAATCCCAGTTTCACAGCCATGTTCTACTTCTTTAACATTGTGGTAGGTAGGATGAGTCTGGCAAGTAGAAGGAAGAGGACAGAAGAAGAGTGGATGGGGCCGTATTGTATAAAACGGAAAGCAGAGAGGGATACCATTTTCCCCTGGTAGTGTAGTATTGACCATTCTCCAACTTTATTCCAAATATTCTACATCTACCAACACAATGAACACACACACACACGCACACACACGCACACACACACCCACACACACACCCCTTACATCTATTTTGTTCATGACCCATAACAGAACAGAGGAGTGTAGTGATATCACCTGGTATGTCATACTTCACTGTTTGGAATATATACCTGGAAACATTTATGTGAAGAATCACTTGGGCATTTGTCAGAAATACACGTTCTTGGGCCCGACCCCAGAGTTAGTGACTCAGAGACTCTGAGGGCAGGCGCAAGCGATCTGTTTCTCAAGTGTTCTGATGCTGGCTAATGTTTGAGAAGTACTTAATATAGTTTCTGGGAATTTCATTTTAAAATGAAAAGCTGTTCCTCCCAGATTTTCATTTTTAAATCTTTCTGTACCCAGTTCAAACCACACCTCCTCCTTACCCTCCTGGAGCCCCATCAGAAGTTGGGGGGTCATCTCGATGTACTGAAAGCATTTCATATCACACTTACAGACCTTTTAAGGCACTGTCTTGTACTGGAGTTCTGTTCAAACACATTTTACCTCTCTGGCCAGACTTCGTCTTATTTATTTATTTATTTATTTATTTATTTATTTATTTATTTATTTATTTATTTATTTTGTGAAGCTCCTAGCTTGTGATGGATCATACTAAAATAGTTGGTGAACGGTAACTATAGAGTAAATTCTGTAATATCAGAATGCTTGAAATTTTGGTTAGCTTGTGTAGTTTACATTGAATCCTTTAGGCTGTGAAAAACAGCTTTCACAGGAATAGAAAGAAAATTTATGAAACGAGCACCGGTGGGGGCCAAGCACGTAGTCATTTAAAATATACATTGAATACTTGCTGTAAATAAAATGGTATCCTGGGGGTAAGTATAATAGATAAGGCATCTAGCCTTAAAAACATACAGACTATCTTTATTCACATCTCTCAGGTAGTCTCAATACCACTAAATCGATGCCATACCACACTCAATTTAAACCAAACCCTCAAGACACTATCTACCACATTACCCTGTATTATTTTCTTGAGAACATTTATCATTATCTCAAGTGTTCATGTTATTTTGTTGTTGTTCTCTCGTTTATCTGCCCATCCCCCAACTCCATCAGCATCGCCTTTGCCCAGCATATTCACAGCTGTATCCCCAGATACCTAAAAGAGACTCTAATACCCACTCATTACATGCTTTTAATGGATGAGTGACTTAAATGATGAACAACATTGTGAGAAAGGCATTATAACTCCCATCATAGGTAAAGAAACGGAGGCTCTGAGAATTTAAATGAAATGCTTAAACGATGAAATGCCTAAAAGCCTAGAATTCAAGCTAAATTTTTTCCAATTCTAAAGTTTGTAATCCTTAGCTGCACTGGCGGTCTCCATGTGATTTTTCCCGTTTAGTGCCTTCGTCTCTCTCTTTCTCCGAAAGCATACACAGGCATCTGAGCAGCAGTTCTCAGGACAAATCTCCTGTGCTTGAAAACTGCCTGCTTTGAATGGTAGCGAGTTTTGCAATTAAGTGTTTCTATGAATTAAAATACCTAAGAATGCTACAAGCTTGCGTAGAACCAGCTCTCCCAATAGTTCTATATCTGCAGCCCCAGCTTGTGTGTGGACGCTTCCTTGAGTGAGTCAAGGAAGCAGAAAGATGGGATTAAGGAAGCAGTTAGCCAATGTATTGCCAATCCAGTGAACTGACAGCAGGAACCTTGGCCCTGGGCTGCTTTTAAAGAGGCTTGTGCAGCTGATGGGATGACTTTGTTGTTGGTGAAATTTCCACCCCCACATTTCCACCCCCGACATTCCTGAATATTTTTCTTTCTCTTTATGACACCAAGAGAAGCAGAAAGCTCATGAAGAACTTTAGGGAACTTTTTCTTCGTACCAGGGCTGCAAATATCCACTGAATCGCCTTTGTTTTGGTTCTTTTATAGTATAGATATGTATCTATTTATTTATTAAAATTTATTGGGGTGACAATAGTTAGTAAAATTACATAGGTTTCAAGTGTACAATTCTGCAATACATCATCTATATATCACATTGTGTGTTCACCACCCAGAGTCAGTTCTCCTTCCATCACCATATATTTGACCCCGTTTAGTCTCATCTACCCCCCGACACTTTACCTTCTGGTAATCACTAAACTGCTGTCTGTGTCAATTAGTTTTTGTTTCTTTATTTGTTTGTCTTGTTCCTTTGTTGCTTTCAGTTTTATATCTCACATATCATGAAGTCATATGGTACTCGACTTTTTCTGTGTGACTTATTTCACTTAGCATAATAATCTCAAGATCCATCCATGTTGTCACAAAGAGTAGTATTTCATCTTTTCTCATGGCAGAGTAGTATTCCATTGTGTATTTAGACATAAAATGTGACCTTTTCTTACTAGCTTCAAAATATAAGTATCAGATTATTCTAATAAATTCATTTATTATAGACTAATGAGATTGTATAAAGATAACTGTGAAATGGAACATAGATGGTGAAATGACACTTCGTTCCTCACAGGGACTGTCAGGGTGCTTTGGAAAGAGAATAGGCTCAGTGGGAAGTATATCCTGAAGTTGAATCCTAGTCCTGCCACCATCAGAATCCACTTATCCTCATTAAGCCTTAGTTTCTTTTTCTATCAAATGGGATTCAACATGATTACATGGCAGGATTATTTTAAATGAAGTGAGATAATGATTGTGGTGGCCCTTAGGTCAGTGATTAGCACATAGTAGGTACAGCATACATGTGTGTTGAACTTATTAGGTTAACATATGATAGTATGTAATGAATGAGCTTCCAGTTTTAATGGATTAGTAATCCATCAAAACCTAGGCTGGAGGCTGGAGCTGGAATGGTTGCTGCCTACAGTTCTGTGTTAGACCAGGCAGGCCAAATTATCTTGAGGTCTTTAAAGTGGCTGGCTATGTGGTAGTCCACTTGGAGGAGGACCGCCATGGCCATACTTTGGTTTGGTTTTACTCCTCTAGCTAATAGCATTATTGTTAGATTTTAGGAAAAAAACACTAACAGACACTAATCTTTCATAATTCCAATATTCTATCATTAAATTCTCCTCTGGTTCTCCTTTTTAATATGGACCTCTATTACTGTGCCACTCACAAGAAAGATGCTTACTTACCGTAACAATGTTTTCTACAAGTGAGTATGCACTGCAATTTCTGTGGTAGTAAAAAGAATGGAATACGTTGCTAAAGTTGGCTCTCTGCTCAAAATATATTGTAGTGCTACAGACAGGGATGGCGACTCCAAAGACCAGGGTGTAAATTCTTGTTCTGCCACTTACCATCTGGTATGATCTGAGGCGTGCCCAACTCTGCTCTACAATAGGGCCAGTGATGCCTGCCACGCGGGGTTATAATGTGGGTTAAATTAAATAAGAAAATGTATATTCAGCACCTTGAAATTGAGAAAGTAACCATCGTTAATACTTTGGTTTACCTCCTTCTGCAAACCAGGCACAGCTGCATGCCACCCCTCTCCCTCCCAGATTTTGCACCGATGAGATCATGAGGCATGTCCTTAGGTTGCCACAGCTGCAGCCCCATAAAACAGAGCTTTCTGTGTGTGAAGAAAGTTGTAATAAGAAGGACTTTCAGAATCATGCCACTTCTTTCAGGCAGTATGCCGTCTTTCATTAAATCATATGGGTGGTTTTACCAAAGTTGCCAATTCATCACCCTATTTTATAGCAGAAAATAATTTGCATAAATAATCCTTCCACTCTGAAATTTGGGAAGTATTTGAAATGAAAGGTAATGTTTTTAAGATGGAATTTTGTTGTTGTTGTTGTTGCACTAAGCCGGGATAGTATGAAAGTGTGGAAGAGAATAACTTTACAGTGGACAAACCTAACAAACATTATCATCTCAGCCAGGTAATCAAGTTTAACATCAATAAGTGATAAGCAATATTGCTAATATGTACCCTTGATATGATGTGATGACAATGACACTTTCTTTGGTGGTCTTCCTTCCCAAAACACATAATGCCACTCTAAACATGAGAAAAAACATCAGACGACTCCAAACTGAAGGACATTCTACAAAATACCAGATTAGTGTCCCTCAAAACTGTCAAGATAATCAAAAACAAGAAAGATCTGAGAATCTTTCAGTCTTGAGTAGCCTTAAGAGACAAGACAATCAAATATAATGTGGTATATTGGATGGGATCCTAGAAAAGAAACAGGAAACTGGGCAAGAACTAAGGAAGGCTGAGTAAAGTATAGACTTAATTAATAATAAAATATCAATATCCGTCCATTATTTGTGACAAATGAACTACACAAAAGCAAGATGTTAACAATAGAAGAGAGTCGGTATGGGACATATGGGATTTTCTGTACTATCTTCACAATAATTCTAAAACTATTCTGAAAATCATTATTCTTCAGCCTCAGGTCAGTCCTTTAGGAAACCTTTTTATATAATCCTATAGTCTCGTGTCTTCCCACTCTCCCCCACCACCATGATTTGGATTAGCCTCTCCTGTCTATTCCTTATTACAATGTCTTTTACTAGAATTGTTACACAGGACTAAATGCCCCGTAACAACAGAATTTGTCCTTTTGTTTCCATATTCTAGTGTTTTCCAGTGTTTGGGACACGTGGTAGATGAATGGTTAATAAGTGATAGAATAAATGCAAAAAAAATTGAACAAATAAATGTTAAAATAAATAGATGAGCTTTTTAAATGAATGACTAACTGAAGGGGCAGCGATATTACAGCCAATAGATGCTATGAACTGTGATCGTGCTGAGAAGAGGTGAGGGAAGGAAGTCATTGCCAGTCCGGGCCACAGCACACTTCACATGTTGTTGCATCACTGATAACATAGTCACTAACAAGCAGTTCATTTATGAGGGGCAAGGCTTCAGTCTAGGGACTGGGAACGGTACGCACGTGTCTGTTGGTGTTAAGCACAGCTATTTCATCTTCAGATGCTCCACGTGACCTGCCCACAGGTTTCATTCATTAATCCATTCAACAAATGTATATTGACAAAACCAACAATAATAGCTAGCATTTATTGGATACTTACTATATAAATACCAGGGGTGTCAAAAAATGTATACACATTTTAAGAGATGTTATCTATGTATTACTTTTTGAAGTTGAATTGAATCATGATAGCAGTGTGTAGTATGACATTTGCTCAAAAGATGGCGTTAATCAAATGAATGCTAGCATCACCATGGAATAGGCAGGACAGTCAGAGAATATGGCAGAAGCATGGTTGTCATTCAAGGAGCACAAGAACATTTTGAAGTGGTATTTGAAATTTGAGAACGTTGTGGAAATACAATGGCAATGGAGGTGTGAATATGCAACAGAACCTCCAACACACCTAACAATTGCACGCATTCGTGATAATTTGGAGAGGCATGGTACTGTGTAAAGAAGTTGAAACAGCATGCACAGTGATACAAGTGGACACTTTGGTCAATGTTGCTGAAGCAGTAGTTCACCATAATCAGAAGTGTCTGGACGCGAATGGCAACCAATTGGAGCATCTCTTGTAATTGCAGAAGTCAAACGTGACTTGTATTCATCTTTTGTTTTTAGAATATATTGAGTATTATAATTTTAATACAGTTTTTTTTTTCTTTCTTAAAATGTGTACACATTTGTTTGGCACCCTTTGTGTATATAGTCATATATTGTACTAGTTACTATACTGGACTGACTGATTTTATCCATGCAACTAATTTGTGATGGAGATGAATATTATCAGTCCTATTTTACGGATGAAAACATTGAGACAGAGAAGTTGAGTAATTTTGCCTGAAGTTACAAATAAAGAGTCTACTATGTTCCAAGCACTGGATATACAACTGAAAGAGTAGGAGACAACAATTGGGAATAGGAGTGGTAAGGAATGGAAATAGTGCTACCCATGAACATATTGACCTGGATTTCCACCTGAACATTTCTGTCACTTATACCCTTCCTTTTGAAGAATCTGACTCTTGTCTTCTCATTCTTTTCTTTTCCTTCTTTCACAGAAGTTCTGTAGTAAGTACTCAACAAATACCAAGTAATAACTATGCATCTGACACAGTGCTTGTTAGGGGAAGCACATTGCTATTTTAGAGTTGAAGCCAGAATCATATAAACTTGGACTGGAATCCTGGGCGTGCAATTGATAGTTTTGTTACCTTGGCCAATCAGCTTCAGCCTCCTCTTTGTAAGTGGAAATTCTCATTCTTCCCTTGCAGGGTTATTGGGAGAATCGGTGATTTGTGTTGAACACTGGGCACAGGGTAGGTATTTGATAAATTGTAAAAGGTATTTTTACTACTTATATTGGAGATAACAGAAGCACAGTACTTGATGGAAGGAGCAGTTGTGCTGAAGGCCAGCTTTCAATTTCCATATATTTCCCTGGGCTATGTTTAATTTTAATTGTATTGAATAAACCTGTTCCATGAACAACATTCTCAATTGAGTTTATTTTGTGGGGCAAAAAGGAGTAGTAACACATTGGTCTACTTTATTTTATTCATTGAGCATTGTTTGTAGACGAGAGCCATGGTCATGCCCAGAAGTCTAGTACCGTGTTTCCCCGAAAATAAGACCTAACGGGAAAATAAGCCCTAGCATGATTTTTCAGGATGACATCCCCCTGAACATAAGCCCTAATGCGTCTTTTGGAGCTAAAATTAATATAAGACCCGGTCTTATTTTCGGGAAACACGGTGGTTAAACTTTGCTGGTCTGAGGCTCATAACAGAACAGGGATACACTGATGAATTATTTACTGTCAATGGAGTCAAATAGGCTTACACTTTCTGGATAGCCTATTCTATAGTGACAATGTTACAGTTGGAAGGGATTTGAGAGTTCATCAAGCTCACTCTCCTTATACCCACCTGGGTATAGTCATCCAGGACAGATTATAAATGACTTCTTGGTGTTATTGATGATGCCAGTCTTGCTATTGATACCTGGTAGTAAGAATCTGTAGCTTCTCTTTATACCAGCAATTTAAAATACCCTCATTTTAAAATCTCATCAGAAAGTTTGTCTGTAAATGGCTATTATCCTATTTTATTTCCCTGTGAAAAACTGAATAGAAGCAATCTTGATTTTAGGATGATATGTTCAGCACTATCTTATCCTTCTGTTTCTATAAAGGTAGAACTTGGTATCATGTACTATATCGCTGGAGTTAATATGTTTCCTGTTGGCTTGGCCTCTCAAAAGCATGTCTACTAAATTCTGTCCAGATGTATGGAAACAGCCACATGATAATGGCTTTATGTTATACCAGCTCATTGACCATAAGGAAATCACTAAACTTCTCTAAATGCTGGTTTCATCCTCTCTAAAAATGGAGATGATAATATCAACTTTTCAGAGAGACTCAAATGACTATATATAGTATATGGTAAGGACTACACAATGGCCAGCAAATAGCACATCCACAATGTATTAAATAATCTTTATCAATAATTTCTTTTTATAAGACTATTATTAGAGACAATATTAATCTTGTTTGAAGTCCTTGTATAAAGGAACATCAGCATAAAAGTTCTTATTAGAACAAATTTTATGGAATTAACTGTTTATATTTTCTCTATATATGGAAAATATACAGACATATGGAAAAACTATATTTCCCATATATGTCTATATGGAAAATAATATTTTTCCATGCATATAACTTAAATATGTGTAATAATTCTAAACTATATGTTATATATTTTATTAAATTGTGTATACATCATATATTTACATACATACACACACACACACACACACACACACACACACACATATATATATATATATATATTATCTAAGCATATAACATAAATAATGGTGATAGATTTTTTTTTTCGTAAACTTCCAGGGAGCTCAGTGCTAAAATAAATTTTAAACACAGATGATTGATACTTTTAATTCTCTTTCCTTCCAACTGGATTGTGATTGCTCAATTTCAGCAATTTGTTCCTTCAATTGTAAACCACATTAGATCAGTTTTAGAAGTAAGAAAGACTTCAGTTGCAAATTTTTCATGCCTTCTATTTCTAGAGAAAAAAAAATGAAAGCAGTGAGATTAATGACATGCTCCTTAAATCATGTTGTTAATTAATGGTAGACTCAAGGTGAGAATAACCAGGTGCTGCCTGATATTCTTCCAAACTGGTCTGTCTAGTCACACTCAAAGTTTTAATATGAGCTCATGAAGCTCTTTTCAATCAAATAACTTTCATCCAGTCAGGAAGCTTTTCTAATGGGAATTTCAGTGAATCCCCTCCAGAGTACTTAATGCATATGTTGGGAAATGGCAGTCAGTGCTGTCTGTCTGTATGTTACTCAGTAGCTTCAAGGAAAAAAAAATGAATTGACAATTGCCTGGTGAAGAATAAGGCTGTGAGATATCCACATGACGGCAGACTCATATCCAGACAAATTTGTTTGCCCATGAATAATTACCTCTAAATATTACCTAAGGAATACACCTTCCAAATACTGCCAAGAGGCACTCATTGATTTCTTTTCAGTCATGAGCACTGAATGGCAGGAAGAAGTACAATAAAATAAACAGACAACATATTCCGTTGGAGTGGCCCCAGAATGGTATCATGAGTAACCTCACAGTGAAGGGAAACAAAAATAAGGAGATAACTGTCTATAAACGTTAAATTGTGTTATCTGATATCACTGACTTTTGTATGATAATTAAGTTTACAAAATTATATAATGTAGCAATCTTATGAAGTGGATTTAAGGAATTTTAGAATTGTGCTCATTTCACCAATAAAGGATTTGAAGTTTAGACAAGCTAAGTGACCAATCCAAGTTGAAATAAATATTATGTCATGGAATATTATTATTTAAACCCAGATCTTTTTATACCTCGTTCTGTGCTCTTTCACCTGAATCATGTTAGATTGTGTTCTGTGTGATTCCACTGATTGACATAAGCATCAAGCTATGGTCCTTCACAGGGTACCGACCAGCCTATGGTACTGGCCAGCCTTGGTGAAGGATGAATGGACGAAGGTCACCTGAGCATCTGCAGTGAGCACACTGGTCACAAGAAACAGGCAGGGCCAGAACCAGGCATTCAAGAGTTATTGAAGCAAAGAGAGAAGCAGCCTTATCTTCAAGAAAAATTAATTTAGGCAACAACTTCTAAGCTAAGTTCAGATCAGCTCAGCAAACTTTCTTCATGCTTTTATGATGTGCCAGCATGCTTGACCAGTAATACAACTTGTTTTCTGTATCATATGTTGTGATATTATATATTGTAAAAATGGTCCATGTCTTTTGCAATTTTTTTTCCTTAAGCAGGCTAAACTTTTAATTAAAAAATAGAAGTTGAGTTACTAGCAACAATTGTGAAAAGATAAGGGAAGGGAAGATACCTGGAATGGTGTGTGTGTGTGTGTGTGCGTGTGTGTGATGCAGGCACACACATGCATGTGTATGCATGTTGTCAGGGATGTCATATGTGGCTATGCTAGGAAATCTCTTCAGTAGAAGACTTACTCATGTTGGCCACTGTCTTAAAATATATAGTCTTACAGATTCACATTTGTCCCTACCTTCACATAGAGTGTGATCTGTAAGGACTGAGAGATCACACATATCAATATCAACCTCTACTCATTAGATATTTACACTCTAGTCATTGAGCAAGGCACATACTCAAATAGTGTCAATAATGATCTGGAAGACTGTGATAAGTGCTACGAAAGGGTTAAAATTGTTACAGTATCACAGAAGAGGGGACATTAGATTTAGACTTGGGATGTAAAAACCATTTCTCAGCAGGAATGATTTTTGGCTAAACTCTTAGTTATGAATATGTTGACATGGGATGATGAGCAGCTTTCATAGTTTACAGCTATTGTTGCAAACAGAAGCAATACCATTCCTGCCTTAAAGTGGTTTGGGATAATTCTGCCATAACAGAAAAAATTTGAAAACATTTCAGAATATATTGACTTGTCCGTTAGTGGGGTTTCGGTGCCTGATTTTTATTATTCACTCCCTTCTCCACCAGTATCCTGATCAACATATGATGGCCATAAAATACATGTAGACATCTATAAATCAACTTTATTCAATCGTCACATGGCAGGTTCTACCCTCCTTCCTCTGGTGTTATGTTTAAAAGTAAAAGAGGAGTTAGAGACAAATACAGAAGTTTCCTTCTAATAAAAAATCCCCAGAAGAGAGACGTATTCATGGACATTTTTTCTCTGTGGGCCAAGGAAGGACCATGGATGAGGAGAGCCTAAATATTTTCTGCTATAATAGCTATTGGCAAATATAGAAAAATAAGACACGTCTGTTTTACTTCCACCATTTATCATTTATCACATTTACAGTAGTCTCACATGAGGTGAGCTAAGATGCCATCCCAAAGACTGCTCTAATCTGAACTGAAAAGGCAAATAAAATTCCATGTATTGACTTGATCCACAGGGACTTAGATTCAATGAAATATGGAGAATGGATCGTATTAAATTTGTAACGATGCAGCTAATGAATAATGAATGTTCTAGTGCTATCTTTGGATAATTATCTGCAAACATATATTTTTCTCAGGATGTCATGAGATGTTGATTTGTGCAAACTAGAAATCCTCTACCATCTATAATAGCAAACCAGTTCTCAGTGCTTTGGCTAATAATAGAGCACCCAGTGAATTTATGAAGTTATTCAAACAGTGTGGAATGAGTACTTAATGTTGTTCTTGAGCTTCACTTTCTTCTTTGACCATTTGGGCTAGCTGCAATGCTGATGTCCTGAGGCTTGTAAAATTTGTAATGTTTAGTCTCTGTAGGGTCTACAAACTTCATTCAATTTTGTGCATGCTTTGAATGCATGTCTCCGATGTATTGCCTCCTTTTTCATTACAGGGTATGGGTTGTCAAAAGCCTCTGTGCAGCCCGTAGCTTTTGCTTTTTTTTTTTTTTTCAATTTGGTCCTAGAGACAAATTTATGTATGCACTCAAGGTAGAATTATAATGTAATTATATTTTTCTACTTACTATGGGTTGTACCTAAAGGCCCCCATTTGCAACAAGCGAGATAACCAAATTAACTCTCTCAGCATGTTAGGTTAAATGGTCCAGACTGTTCATGGTAACTTGATGCCAGAGCTCACGGGATTGGATCTGAATGCTCTCACCTAAAGAGAAATGAACTAACATATTAAATTTCTACTTCTCCTACAGATACTCACTTGCTAGTATCATTGGCAGGTGTATTGTGCCTTCTTTTACCCAAAGTGCTATTGCAACAAAGGCTACTCTTATTGTGCTGTTACCTTTATCTTCAGTTTCTTCTCTTTTGACCATAGATTTCCCACTTGCTTTTTTTTTTTACATTAATGATAGCAATCTTCCTTTCTTCCTTCTTTCTTTCCTTCCTTCCTTCCTTCCTTCCTTCCTTCCTTCCTTCCTTCCTTCCATCCTTTTTTCTTTCCTTCCTCCCTTTTTATCTTTTGGAAACAGTGTGGAAAATACATTAATTAACCTTTGCATTATTGCTATCAGATAATTGACATGGGAGACAAAATAACTTGGCAGTTAATAGAACTACTTTGGAATCAAAGTAATTTGGCGTCTAATACAGACTTTGTTCCTTACTAGTTATGAGAAAAGGGGTAAATGTAAGTTCCTTAAATGTAAGTTTCCTCATGTATGAAAACATCCAAGAAAAGATATTGGTATTGTGTAGATATTAATAGGAGTGATAGCTTCTACATAGCAGCAATGTCATAAACATTATGTAGAATAATGTAAGCAATACATTTAGCAGACTTGCTCATACTAGCAAAAACTCAATTAACTGTCAAGATGCTATGACTTATGCTGTTGTTTTGGTAATAGTGTTGATGGTGGTGGTGGTAGCGGCAAAGGTGGATCATTGGGCTTTTTCAAGTGTATCATCCTCAGTTCCGTTTGCAAGTACATTGCAAAGTTCACATCACCAGCGTTGGGATGTCACCATGATGGAAAGGACAATTTCATGTAAAGTTCTGGTTTTCAAAATCAGTTAAGGTTAATTTCTTACTGTAGGCAAGATGAAGCATTAATTCTTACTGCCGGTTTCTCTGCAATACAGAAATACTCAACTAGACACCACTGAACCGATGATGATAAATGTCGTCTCTCTTGTTAGTTATGTCTATAAAATCCACAACTGCGTTAGCCTGAAAACCTTGATAAATTTATCTATTTTTAATTGTGTTTTCCTCCCTCTACTCTCAAAAAACAATATCAATTAACACTGCACTATAATGTTAAAATAAGATAAGAAACTTTACTGTAAATTACTGTAAGTAAAGCTAATGAAGCTAGTGAAGGATTATAGGAGGTAAAAGAAAAAAAACAAGACTAATGCATTAGGAAAATTAAGCAGATGTACTATGAACATTAATTATAGCTCACTGAGGTTTTCTTTACTGAAGTTAGCAGGTTCTGAGTCATTGAGTTTTCTTAGAAAATGGCCACAATTAGCCTTGCACCATAATTTATAAAGCAGAAGATACAGTTTCTCTCTAAAATCCAATCCATATAAAATAAAACACAGATTTTCTTATTAATCTCCTGAGAAGCAAAAGAGGGAGGGACCTGGAGTCCAGCAGGATGCTAAACACCACTAAGGTTTCTTACTTTCTCATATCTATGTGCCATCCTCTGCAGATACCAGCTTTGTTTTTGCAATCTCATGGTGTGGGGTATTACATGTGGCATTATAATCTGAGAAAGGATATTGAAATAAGTTAGAGACCTTGTTTTAGTAGCTTTTCTTCCACTGTCCAACTGTGTGTTCCCCCAGAGTCATTTTAGCTGTCTGTGCTTCTGATGCTTCCTCTATAAAAATGTTGTTTTGTATCGCTAGTTCTTAAACATTTTCAATCATAATCCCCCCTGAGGATACCATGAAATCTATGAATTTTCTGGTCAGAAATATGGAAATTTTATAAAATAAATCTATGTAGAGTTTCAGTAAAGCTCTTACAACTGCTCTTACACTCTAAAGCTCTTACAATTCCATAGACCTTAGGGCTAGAACCCTTTCTCTAGGTGATTGCTATTGTCTATCATAAGTCCAGAATTTGGTGATTCTTAGGCATTTAATTTTTTCCCCCCCTCAAAGAGCTTAACATTTTAGGATCGATTGGGAAAATGTATGTGAATAGACTCTAGAGACAAATTCTGAGACTTGGGTGTATCCATTTTGTACTTCCTCTAGCTTTGGATTTACTATGAGATTTCGGCAAGTTGCACAGTTTCTCTGGGTCATCTTTGTAGTGTAATATAGTGGGAAAAGTTTTTGACTTCAGACTCAGATCTCATTCAAAATTCTGGCTTCTTTATATTTTCAGTCTGGAACCTTAAGGGAAAGTACTCTGTAGGAATGATTTCATTATATATAAATCTATCTAATAGCCTGGGGTCTTGAGGCTTAAAAAAAAATCACATTTAAAATCTATTTGTCCAGTATTTGTCTCAATCCTTGGCAACTGATCCCCTCTCAAGTCTAAGAAGGTACTTACAATGGTTACCCCTGTGTCCACTCTTCCTCCTCTTCCTCCGCATATTTCCTCCCAGTCCTCTCTCATTTCATTCCAACTCATCCTCAAGTCATCACTTTCTATTTTGAATCAAAGTGTAGACAGAGATGTGGTGTTTTTGCAGCAGCTCTGAATTTTTAGACAGGAGTAATAATACATATCAAAGTCATTTGAAGACATTTGTAAGTCTTAGACATCCTTACATGTAGAACTTCTGTTCCCCACATAACATTCATATTAAAATACATTCACATTCCTAATGTAAAAAAAATAATTCTCTGGTGCTAAAAGGGTGAATATATTTTTATGTTTTATAAGTTTGAGCTTTGAGTTTTAAAATTGATTTTTTCTGTTGTTTAATATGTGTGTGCATATAAGTATATATAGACATATAATATATGTATGTCTATATATATTATGTATATGTGTATATATATATGTGTGTGTATATATACACACATATGTATATATGTATATATATATAATGCATATGTGTGGAGAGAGAGAGATTTGTAGCTAATTACTTGATGTATGTTTCAATTTACATATATAAAAAAATTGTAAAATTTTGGTTTCACATTTTTATTTTATGTTTAAAGACAGTAATTGTTTTGTTTAGGTCTTAACCATTTTTGGTAATCGCTATCATTTTATATGCATTTTTTTGTTTGCCCTAATGGATAAAATGACTATGTTTTTTTTCCCAGCTATACTGAAGTATAACTGACAGTTAAAATTATAAGAGATTTAAAGTGCACACCCTGATTATTTGATATAGTTTACATTGTGAAAGGATTCTTCCCATCTAGTTAATGTACTCATCCATCACCTCACATTCAATGGCTGTGGCTTCAGTCCTATTTTCATCATTTATTAGTTAGATGATCTTGAGTAAATTCCTCCATTTCTCTGAGCTTTAATTTTCTCAATGGACTGCTATTTGTCATTGAAGAGAACTTAGGTTAATTAGGGATTAAAATGAAGCTGAATATAATCTAATTATTTACTCTACTAACTTTTTTTCAAAATTAAAATTATTGCATTCAACTTGAAAAGTCTAAGGAATGCCAAAAAAGGAAAAGAGTAAATAATAAAGCCTGTGATTATTTGATTTATTATTTAGTGCCATTCCATATGTGTATGCTAATATGTCAATTTACCTATGTTTTAACAAATTAATTCATTTTATACACTTAAAATTAACTTAGAAATACTGGTGTTATCCTGAAATTTTTGTTTTGATTTTTTTTTTTTGGGGGGCGGAGCAAAGGAGGAAGAAATGCATAGGCAGATTAGATATTGATAGTGTCTTTTATATGGTGTTTAAAATGATAAGGCTGACCT
Organism: Rhinolophus ferrumequinum; assembly: GCF_004115265.2. Classification (NCBI taxonomy): domain Eukaryota; kingdom Metazoa; phylum Chordata; class Mammalia; order Chiroptera; family Rhinolophidae; genus Rhinolophus; species Rhinolophus ferrumequinum. The sequence goes on along the minus strand of NC_046294.1, from coordinate 61,131,335 downwards.
TTGGGGCAAGATGGTATAGACGGTATAGATAAATACTGTTGTTGCCCCCTCCCATGACCACATTAAAATTGCAACTAAATTATAGAACAATAGCTGAAAGAAGTCCTATAACTAAAGATATAAAGAAGTCGTATTGAGACTGGTATGAGGGATGAAGATGTGAAACACCCTGGTCCCATACCTGGATGTGGCCAATGAAAATCAGGAGGGATATCTTGGCTGTAGAAATCCCCCATGGAGAAGTGAGAGAAGCCAGCCACAAACCAGGCTCCCTAATCCCAAGTACCAGTGCTAGGAAGAGGAGTCCCCACAACGTTTGACTATGAAACACAGTGGGGATTCCCACCATTCTGGTGGGACAGAAGGCTGTAGGAAATCCAGAGGTACTCGTAAATGACCCACCCACAGACTCACTCTCACACAGGCATTCACCCTGGGCTCTGGTAGAGGGATGGTGACTCAGGGGATGTCAAAGACATATGTGGAGAGACAGTTGTATGGCTTCATAGTGAGGACTGGAGGTACAGTGGCCATTTTCCCTATGTGGGGTCCTTCTCCTGGTCAGCTGGCAAGCAGGCTGTGTTGAGCCCTTTTCTGTGTTGATCCCTCGCCACATGCCCATGGCTAAATCTGAATCTACATTGGTCTGGTGAGCTCCATTTGCTCCACCCTGCTGACTCCCTGGGACCCTGCCCCACCCGACTGTCCCAAGGCTGAAGGCACTTTCCTCAACCAGCAGCCAGCTCTGCCCTGGACATCCAGGAGGCTCTTACAGCAGCAAATAGCTGGCCTCAACTCGCCCAACACAAGAGGCATTTTTCACACTCAGCAGCCATCCCCAGTACATGCTACAGTCTTTGTGGACAACTCTTTGGGGTTGGCGGGCCCCAGGGAGGGGGTATCTAGCCTAACTGTACCCTGAACCTTTTGCTGAGTAGCTCTGGGCTCAGCACTGGTGGTCAAACCAGAATCTACATTAACTTGGTGAACACAACTGGCCCCACCCTGCTGACTCCCTGAGACCCTGTTTCATCCAACTAATGTACCACCTGAGGCTATTTCAGCAGCTGAGCCTTATAGGCAGGCATCAGCAGTCCTTGAGGTGCTCTGGGCTTTTTGTGGAGCTACGCCAGGACTAGTACTGGTGGCAGTCATCCTCAGTTCGCTCTGTAGCCTCTCCCACATGCCTCAAGGTCCAGCACATGCAGCAATCACCATGGATTGCTTTTTGTCTGTTTCCACATGTCTGTTTTTATGCCAGAATCAATGGAACAGAATAGAAAGCCCAGAAATAAACCCATGACTACATGGCCATTTAATCTGTAACAAAGGAGGCAAGAATATACAGTGGGATAAAGACAGTCTATTCAATAAATGGTGTCAGAAAAACTGGACAGATACGTGCCAAAAAAAAAAGAAACTAGACAACATTCTTACGAACGTGTATACAAGAATAGACTCAAAATGGATTAAAGACTTAAATGTAAGACCTGAAACTATAAAACCCCTAGAAGAAAACATAGGCAATATACTCTCAGACATTGCTGTTAGTAATATTTTTTTGTGATATATCACCTCAGGTGAGGGAAACAATAAAAAATAAACAAATTGGAATACATCAAACTAAAAAGGTTTGGCACAGCAAAGGAAACCATCAAAATGAAAAGATAACCTACTGAATGTGAGAAGATATTTTCCAATGATACATCCTATAAGGGGTTAATATTGAAAATTTATGGAGTACTCATGCAACTTAATGTCAAAAAAAAACAACAACTAACAATCCAATTAAAAAATGGGCAGAGGACCTGAATAGATATTTAATCAAAGAGGACATACAGATGGTCAATATGTGTATGAAAAGATCCTCAACATCACTAATCATCAGAGAAATGCAAAATAAAACCACAATGAGATATCACCTCACACCTGTCAGAATAGCTGTCATCATTAAATCAATGAATATTAGTGAGGATGCAGAGAAAATTGAACCCTCAAGCACTGTTGGGGTGGGATTGCAAATTGTTGCAGCCACTATGAAAAACACTTTGGAAGTTCCTCAAAAAATTAGCAATAGAACTACCTTATGACCCAGCAATTCCACTTCTGGGTATTTATCTGATGAAATGCAAACATTAATTTGTAAAGATTTATGCACTCCTATGTTCACTGAAGCACTATTTACAATATAAATGTATTACCACTATGCTGTACACCTGAAACTAATATAAAATAATATTAAATGTCAGCTGTATTGGAAAAAAATAAATCATTTAAAATCTTCTAAATAAAATAAAAAACAAAAGAGATAGGACTATTGGTAGAGTACAGAGGTATCCTTTGTCAGTTACTGTAAATAATTATGCCAAATGCCCTTAATTAGAAAACAAACTCTGCAGGACTAACAGAGGCAAATGAAAGTGCAGGAATTTTGAAAGAAACTGTGCATATTTATTGTCCCTCTATACTCTAAATATGCTTTATTTTGATCACTTTTACTGAAATCATTACTTATGTATAGCCAGCTGGAAATCAAAACTTATTGTATAATGTGAAGAAACAAATTTTTTTCTTGAGTTTGAATCAGAAATAATAAGAGATATCTTTCAACTTAAACCGGAAATGCAAGAGAGTAGCGTAGACCAAATTATTTTCTCCAACATCAGATGTTACAATGCCATTTTAAAGTATGTGAAGCTAGAGAACTTAAGTTTAGGATAAAGACAACAACAATAACAAAACTATTGTGTCCCTTGAGTTCAATTACAACAGAAAAAACTAGCAATTAATGAATTATCAATTATCATCTATTCTAGCCATAATTCTGAGTATATGCTACTATCAAGTCGAATCTTTTACAAACCTGATGTCTGTACAAACAGCCATGAAGAATAACATTTAGACGGGTAAATACAGACTGTATAGTAAAATAATTTTACAGGAAACTAGTCCTTGTCTATTTATAAATAATGGAGTTTAGTAACAAGAAAAAAATGTGGTACTTATGATAGAGATCTGAGCAGAGTCAAATTTAATTCTACTTGGAAAATTTGTTTAATTACCTAGCTAACCATGACTCTTATTGTAGTTAATAAACTCAATGGTTTATGTAGTAAACATTCTGTATCCATTGGTTTACTTATAAGCAAGGATCTGTTGAAACATAGGATCTCAAGCAAAATTTTGGTCCAAAAATATTTCTTCTCTATGCAATACTATTTTTCTATAGATTCCTTTTTAATCAAGACTTAACAAAAAGAAAAATGTAATTTTATTCCATATTTCTCCTTTAAAATCAAAGATAGATATTTTCTTAGTATATAGTAATCATATTGAAGCTTGGAATTCTGTTTTCTAAGCAGTACCCAGGACTGCTTTTCTTTATTTGAAGTTGCAGATGCTTTAACCATCCAACTGCAGTTATTAACGATACAGCAGTGAACTTGGGAAGATTATAGAATCAGAAAAATCTCAGAACTTTCCACCCTAGTTCAGCACCATCTTTCCTCACCTTGATTACATAAGAGTCTTCTAACTGGCCTCCCTACCTTCACTTTGTCTATCTCATTAGGTTTGCACTCTGAGACCAGAAGGTTCTTAAACATTGATCAGCTCATGATGCTTTTCTGGTTTATCTCTTTACTGCTTCCTCCTATGTACCTAGATAAAACCCATATTACCTAGCAAGGCATGCAAGATTCTCCATTATCTGTCCCCTTCCTACTTCTCCAAGGATCAGCTTTTCTTCTTCATTGATTTGAATCTGTGCTCTAGTTATAAAAATCCTAAACATCTTTTCTTATGACTGAGTAATATTCCATTGCATATATGTACCACATCTTTACCCAATCATCCGTCGAAGGACTCTTTGGTTGTTTCCATGTCTTGGCCACTGTGAATAATGTGTCAATAAATATAGGGATGCTTATATCTTTATGGATAAATGTTTTCAGATTTTTGTGGGTAGATACCCAAAAGATGGATTGTTGGGTCATATGGTAATTTTATTCTTAACTTTTTGAGGAAACTCCACATTGTTTTCCATAACATCTGTACCAGTTTCATGTCATTGCAATAGCATGAGTGGATCTTGAGATTATCATGCTAAGTGAAATAAGTCAGAGAGAAAAAGTTGAGAACCATATAATTTCACTCATATATGGGATATAAAACTGAAAGCAACAAACAAACAAGACAAACAAACAGAAACTCATAAACACAGACAACAGTTTAGTGGTTACCAGAGGGTAAGGGCAGCTGGGGGATGGTAGAGGAGGGAAAATGGAGTCAAATGTATGGTGATGGAAGGAGAACTGTCTCTGGGTGGTGAACACACAATGCAATATATAGATGATGTATTACAGAATTGTACACCTGAAACCTATTAATTTTACTAACCAATATCACCTCAACAAGTTTAATTAAAAAATTTAAAATTGTATTAAAAAAACCTAAACATGAAATAACAGCAGGACAATAACAGTAACAAAACCCACTCTTATTCATTGATTAGCAACAGTGTGATCAATCACTTGATTTTGAGTTTCCATTTATTTGTCCACTCAAAAAATACTTCCTGAGTGTCTGCCATATACTTGGTATGATATTTACCAGAGAAACTCATTGGCAAGCAAAGAACAATAGTTATACAGGTAAAGCAACAACAAATATTATACATCCCCTGCCCTCCTGGAGTCGTAGTCTAGTGCTGGGTGGAACAGGGAGGATGTGTGCATGTTATCACCCAAGCAAATGTAAGATTTCATTTTTTGGTTGTTGGGTGCTAAAAAATAAAGGGGGCAAGTCCTGGGAGATTCTGTGATGGGGCATGTGCCCTAATCAGGAATGATGTGGAAGGTACACTTGATCTGAGAGTTGAAGTATGACTCAAAATTATATAGGAGATACAAGGGTGCTAGGTAAAGGTAATATGCAAAATACAAAGAGTATGAGGGGGTGTAGAGATGTGTAAACTGAAAGGAAGCCAGAGTAGCTGGAGCACAGGGGGGAGGTGAGTCATGAAAGTGACTTCAGTGAGAAAGTCAAGGGACAATCATCTAAGACTGTTTAAACCCACCATTAGTAATTTGGTTTGGGGGGACCATGGAAAATCATTTGTGACTTTTAAGTGGAAGTGTGATTCTATCTGGTATTTATTTTGAAAATGTCCCTCAGCCTGCATGGTGGAACACAGTTTAGAAGTTGGGGTCCAACTGAATGCAAGGGGGAGTTAGAGATAGTAGATAGAATTCTAAATCGAGAGGTGTCAGCTTATACTTACAATAGTTTGAAAATGGTGGGTGTCAAAAGAAATAGATATATTTCTGAAATAAAATATATTATCTCATTTATGCCTCACAACAACGGCATGAGGTAAACCTTATAAAGCCCACTGCACACATCAATAAATTGAGGCTTAGAGGAGTTATATACATTCACTTAGTCCCTTAGAAACATGGGGCACAATCAGGCCACAGAAACCAGGTCCGTGAATTCGAAATCATATCTTCTTTCAACTATACTGCTCTTTTTTTTTTTTTTTTTTTGCATATTCTGGCATGCTGTGCTTCTCACATTGCTATAACTTTTTGTTTACTGTTGTTTTCAACTTGCAGTGCCCTTCCATGTAGTGACTCCCTGGATAGTTTTCCAACCACCACCACTTCACCCTCTGTCTCTATTAATATCAGTCTTCCATGATTTCCTAGCACATTGTGCTTTCCTGCTATTTCCTTATTTCTTCCTCTACTAGATTATAAGTTTCTAAACACAGGGAGTAAGGGTTTTATTTTTATAGTCTCGACGCCTAGCACGATGCCAAGTGTAAAGCAGGTGAGCAACAAAATTTAAACTAAAGGAAAGCTCATGGTAATTATCTATATCAAACACTCAAGCACCACTTGGATTCTCTGTGCAGCATTCCTGGCAAGTGGTCACTGAACACATCGGCCACTACCCTTGGTCATGTGTTACTTACCACCTTTTAAGTGCCAGGCACAAAACTAAACACTTACAATGTTATTATCATATTTACTTTATACAAAGTCTGTACAAAATAGACACTATTATGTGCATATTACAGATGAGGAAACTGAGTATGTTCTCTAAGGTCAGCAACTCGAGAATGCAAGCTTAAATCACTCTGAATTCGAAAATCTTTGACCTAAATTCCAGTGCACTCATCCCTCGTACACTGCTTTCTTCCTTTTCACCTGTCCCATACGAGATGGGAAATAACATCTGACTTTCCTCTAACCTACCCTCACAAATTACATATCTTCTCTAAGTCACCTGATTGAACTAGGTGGTTCTTTCTGACCCCATTCATTTCTGGGGTTTCCAACTCCTTCCACTTCTGGAATGTATAACCTGCCTTTAGTACACAATGACATGCATTCAACTTCTGGTGAAATGATGAAGAATCTTTCAACAAGCTCTGGCAACAACTGTTTCAAATCTATTCCTTTTATAAATACATTTAAAAATATAAGACATAGTAAAATATTTTTTAAAAAGCAGTTATGGACTCTTACTTGTCAGCATAAATCTAAAGATAGATTTCAGCAGTGTAAGAGTTTTGTTAAACATTGGCTCTGCTCCCAGCACATGAAATCCTGCAGGCATAGAAGGCAGTAGTGTCCTAAGCCCAGAAGCAGTCTGGTCTGCCAGAGTGTTGTCCAGTTTCAGAGGTGGAATAGTTGAATTCTCAATTGCATGTAATCCATTTATTATCTCTCTGGGCTTCATAGCTCTCTGATTGGACTGAGGGATCAAGCAGGGCTTTGGTTGAAAGACATCTTCCTACAGAAAGGAATAGGCTTCTAGTCTCATAAACACAAACGTTTCACTCAATTGTATATGGGATCAAAGAATTGTAGATTTGGTGTGGATCTTAAAGTTCATGTAACCAAACACGTTTTCTCACCAACCTTACAAACAGTCTGTGGCTCTATAGAAGAGAAAAATTCTTAGAAAGAGAAGTAAATCACCCAAAGTCACAAAGATGGATTTCAACCCTAAGTCTCAATTATCCCAGAGCCTAAGCTCTTAAACATTAAAACCTATATCTTAGACCTGCTATATTTTTCATTTTGGTTTCAGGTTAAATATCTTTAAATGCTGTAAGGTTTCCTTACATGATGTGTCTTTATTCTGTCCTCACCAGCGATCCCCAATTGTGGTTACTAAGGGGAAAAAAAGAAAAGCCCTCTAACCTAAGTGCAAAAGATCTTTAACAGAGAAAATAAAAGTGTAAAATAATTTGAAAAATTCAATTTTATTTATATTGCAAAATGTAAATGTTAAATTAGAGGCTTTTGTTGGCTTCTTACATTTAAAATCTACCTCTGATAAAATAATATATCAAAATATTACAGACCATATTTTCTTCCTGAGTGAGATTAAAAATCTACCTTAAAAATGTCTCTTGGAATTTAGCATAGAGGGTAATAAGAGATCACTTGGTCTGGCCTCCAGCATTTAAGAAAATGCTGTGGTATATATGAGTTCATAGAAAGAATACCATTTACCATCTGTTAATTTGCCAGGACTTCTGCTACCTTCTATCTTTCTAATTGTATTCCTCTATTATCCCCAACTCCAGTAATCCTTTGATTCCATGAGAAGCAAAACTCATTGACCTTACTTACCTTTTAATATCCATTATCCTTCTAAAGACCTCATTACCATCTTATTCAGCCTATATTTCAAGTTCAACTTTATAATTGCTCATTGGAATAGCTTTATTTCCTCCTGTACATCATTTCTGCCACCATACTTCACTGGCACAATTCCAACCTTGGCTAATCCTGCTTTTCCTTATTAACACCTTCACCTGAGCTGCAAAACTGACTGGAGAAAACACACAATGATACTGACTGGTTTTCACTTTAATTTAGTATCGTAAACGTTATGCAGCCCCAATTTACTGCCTGTCAATGCTATAACCACATTTTGTTGGTCAATTCACTCTCCCACTGTCCTAGATTATTATTTCACACCTGCTCCTCTCTTCTGAAATCTATAGCAGTTCTCTGATTTTTTTTTCACTCAGTAATAAGCTTCCTTCATATTTCTTTGAAAAAATAGAGAAAAAACCAGTAGAGATCTCAATTCTCTCACCCTGAACAGATCCACCAAGGTCCCTGAAATTCTACCAATGCATTTTGCTTTCCTTTATGTTATAATAGATGAACCAGGTATACTATTCCAGGGATTATGATCCTAGGGGTATGGTTTCTCTCTTTATGGAATGTACCAGCAAATGACGGTTGTAGGTATTAAACATATGACTCTGCGTGACTTGATATCAGAAAAGTTGAGCAGAAGTTCTGCATTTATCTTTAGCTACATAACTTTGGGAGTGAGTCAAAGTTAATCTCTTAAACCTCAGTTACTTGACTTTAAAAAAAGAGGCAGCAATACCTATTACCCATTTTATAAGATTTTAATGAGATAACAAATGTGAATGTGTTTTGTAAATTATAAATCATCTAAACATAAGAAGTAATATTAGTTTGTCAGAACTAGGGCTACGTGGTCAGCTGCGTAGGCTGTGCATTGCATTAATCTGCTAGAGGGCAGGAAGGGAAGATTTCACATAGATTTTTTTTTGTATTATTATTAAATTCATTGGGGTGACACTGGTTAATAAAATTATATAGGTTTCAAGTGTACAATTTTATAATACTTCATCTGTATATTGCATTGTGTGTTCACCACCCAATGTCAAATCTCCTTCCCTCACCATATATTTGACTCCCTTTTCCCTTGTCTACTTCTCCCCTTCCCCTCTGGTAACCACCATACTGTTGTCTGGCTTTCACATAGTTTTTGATGTGAATGCACCACTTAGACTTTTGCTGCCTGGACGCCCTGACTGATACATTCAAATAACAAGTTGTTTAAATACTCAAGGAGAGTGTCTCAGCTGCTTCTCTTTGCAGCTCATTCTAGCTTTACCATTTGCAAAGTACTGTTAAAAATTGTCATTAATCCTTACGACCTAGTTCAAGTGTTACTCTTAGAGCCTCTCATGCTATCTAGACAGTCCTTCCCCCGTGCCCCAAGTATCATCATTTTTTATTTTGCAATCATCTTACTACGCACATTTGTTCCTTTTTTCCTTGTGTTTATTGTTTCCTCCCACACTCTTTCCCTCTCTTTATACCATCCCCTCATGAGACAATATGACTTGTATTCATAACCGTAGAATACAAGGGCTATGTTGTATTCTATTTGTTTTTATATCCCAGGGTTGTGGTGTTTATCTGTTTTCAGTATCCTTCCCTCACCCCAACTCTAGCCTTTCCCTCCACAGTGAGACCAAGGAGAAAAAAGGCTGTGTCTAGCGTGTAGTTGTTTCTAGTGCCAGCGTGATGCCACAAATTTAATAAATATTAAGCAAATGCTTGTGGAAACATGGTAAGGCAAAACAAAATTGTTCCATTTATTTAACGTATCTTATTGAGCACATAATCTGTGTCTTGTCATGCGGAAAGTTCTGAAGATAGAGCAGTCAGCGAAAACAGATACATAGTCCTGCTTTTTGGAGCTTATATTCTAGTGGTGAAGATGGATAAAAATAATAAATGAATCCTAATGTTTGTTAGCATGGGATAAGCTAGATCAAATATTAGATAAGGTTCCCAGGACAAGCCTCACTGGGGAGGGCACTTTAGAGTAATGATTTCAAGGAAGTGAGAGAGTGAGATATGTGGCTGTGTCAGGGAAGCACATTCTGAGAGATGGGATAGAAGTGCACGGTGCTTGGCAGAGGTAGGAACATTCTGGAGAGTTTTAAACAGAAGAGTAATATTATCTGATTTATGCTAAACTACATAGATAAATGAAAACATAAGATAGTACATTGATTATAAAATCTACATGGTTGATTTTATTAGATACTCATTTCTGTTGGTTCCGTGTATTTTATTGAAGCCGGGCACTTGCAGAGCAAAGGTTGCCCTCGTAAAAATATATTTGGTGACTATATTCAGCAAATACATTCATTATATCTTTGGTGAGTAAATAACCTTGAGTGAGAGGTTACCAAGAGGTGGTCTACCAGGATTCATTGCAAAAGAAGCCTGTCTTTATGTGGGAACCAGAGGCAACAAATCCAGTTTTTAGCAAATCCAGTTTTTAGCATTAATGGCTTAACATTTTTGAGTATTTTTTAGGAGGGAAGGGCTCCCGAACCGGATTTTCTGCGTACTTATCTAATGTTCTTGAATGACAAGATTAATGCATGTCTGGTTTGCTAAATATATCCACCAGCTCTTTCCCGGATGCAAATAACTTACACATTTTAACAAAATCCTCCAGTTCCTGGTTCTGATTTTATTTAAAGTGTGATCTTCTGGAATTCTTAATTGTCCTCCAACTTTGGCACCTTACATTTTTCTTAACCTAAATATAGTTAGGAAAACAAGCCCAAAATAGATAAATCTGAAATAGAAGCCAGTGTATTTAAGCCAAGAGGTTTAGAAGACAAGATGTGCTTAGGCCCATATGCCTTTTATTTTAAAATGTAGTTATCACTATATTTCCAGAACTTCCTTGGGGGAGAAGATAGCTCACAGTTCAAAGCTATATAGGTGTTTCTTGTTTTTATTTCAGTAAAAATCACCCTGAAGTGAGAGCATTAGGAACAAGTAAGATTTTGAATTTTTGTTTTAATAATAACGATCCACCTAAAATATATATGGTTTGTTTTTGTTGACCTTATTATGATTAACGTGATGTTATTTAAAGTCTTTGATTTATTTTTAATAAAGCAGGAAACTGACGTTAGGGGCTTTTTAAAATACACTTTTAATTTTGAGATCATTACCGACTCACATGCAGTTGTAGGAAATATACGAAGATACCCCAGGTATTCGTTACTTAGTTTCCTCCGGTGGAAATTTTGCAAAACTGTAGTACATATCAAAACTGGGAGAGTGGCATTAATGCACTCAAGGAACACAGCAGTTCCTCCAGCACAAGGACCCCTCATGTTTCCTTTTTAAAGCAGCCTCACTTCCCTCCCTACTTCCACATCCCAGACCCTTGGCAACCACTAATCTGTTCTCCATTTCTACAATTTTGTCATTTCAAGAATGTTACATAAATGGAACCATACTGTATGTGACCCTTTTGGGATCGGCACTCTGGTTTGATATCGTGTGGACTCGTTTTCTGCTTCTGCATCATTACTTTCTGGTATGGCCTGTGATAGCTCTCTTAGTTTTTGACATTCCACGTATCTCAGTATAGCCTCTGTCTTGATCTAGCTCCTCTTAGGTCTCATTAGATCTCAGACGCTCCCCGCGTGGACAAGGTAGAACAAGTGAGGAGAGGCAAGGGGGAGGATTCAGACTGAAACACAAAAACAACACAAAAAAACACGTAGAAGTTTCCTTTTATTACTTTTGTCCTTCAGAACAAAGGGAAATAGAGTTAGCACCTATTTGGGGCATTTGAAATCCATCACCATGCACATTTGTGAAGTAATTAGTTCCAGCCATGCATGATGTTCATATATATGTGTCTGTGTGCTTGTGCGTGTTTCGTGTGTGTTGTTTCAGCCTGAATTATCTTGCATGGTTTATGAAGTCCAAGTGCATCACATATCACCATTTCTTCTTTTCAGCGGTATTCAAAGAAGTCCTTCGAAAGTTCATCAGTAGTTTTCTTCTTGTTTTTGAAGATGGAGAATTTTATTCCAGATAGCGATAGTATTTCTCATGAACTTCATAGACGAAGACATAGTTGTAATCAAATTTTGTACATAGAAAAATAAGCTGTTTTGCAGTAAAACTTTCCCACAGGTTTTGTTTGTTTATTTGCTTGTTTTGCTGAGTTGAACCATGAAGCTAATAAATTAAGTGATAATTAAAATTTTTCTGAAAAGTGTGAGGCTATAAGTGTATATTTATTTTTATAAGTGTAAATATACAAGTGTATATTTACTTTGATTAACAATTATGTGCCATTGTCCCTGTCTTCTGTGAGGGTTTTTGTTTTCTGTCTTTGGTTTTAAAGACCATGTCTGAGGTAGTTGTCAATTCCTGAAAAGTCTATGGATGAAGAATTTAGATGAAGAAAGCAGTCATGTGTTTCCTTCCTATTCCATGCCCAAGCCTCCAAGTTATGATCATTCCTTATGCATTTGTATATATTTTATCATTTGGAATCTCAAGATGTGGGGCTTGCTGGGTGCCCTTCCGTATTCAATGCAATTTACGTACAATTTTTCAATTATATTGTTAGAAATGAGAACTGCTATTTAGAAAATGCCATAAAGGTTGCCTAACCCTCCCCCCTTCCCCCCACCCCCGCCATGAATCTCAGCAGCTCAGCAATCATAGTTTTGAACCAAGCCAGTTCTGAGGATCCCCAGTTGTCATTGCCTGAGACTGTCCTGCAACATTAATTCATTACACTTCGTTTATAACAAGCAATCTATACATCCCTTCCATACCTTGCACTATATGACTCCCTGGTCTTAATTTTAAGTCACATATTTATACATAGCCTTTGCTCTATCCACACCATTTTGTAGTTCTCCAGTTTCATGTCCTTTCTCATGTGGGTGTCAATGATCTCCTATCCTCTCATCCCCAAGTCTCCTCATGGTTTGTTTTTTTATTTTTTATTTTTTAATTTTTTTAATTTAATAATGGTTATGGAAATGAGTGAAAGTACAGGTAAATGTCCTGAGGATAATAAAAATAAGTTGCAATTTATTGGTGAACGATTTCCTAAGATAATTAAGATAACTTAAGTCATAGCTCATTGCAATCAGGGAGCTTTGTGGATCTTGGGTGAACCCCACCTTTCTAGTGCTTGGAGCTTGAGCCCATGGAATCTAATGCACACATGGGACACTGTTTTCATAAACAAAGCCTTATGACATGAAGTCAAGTCAAATCCTAATCCTAATCAAATCCTAATCACTGAAGGAACACCAACAGATAATGCTTTAATTCAGTACTTTTCAAAGAATGTCCGTGGACACATGGAAGCTTTCGGTGCTAATTAAGATAGGTTGGGAAAACAACCAAGGGGGAAATAAGATTTTATTTGTGTGTAAATTTAAAATAGCATGAGAGTTGCTGTGAGGAAGAAATGTTTATAATGAATTAATCCAAAAGTTATGATGACATTAAGATACTTGCCTGTGAGTATTATAGCATACAATTAAAAATTTGTAAATGTGAATGACTTGCAAAAGAAAAATGGGAAAAGCAGGCTATATCATGATTGTGAAGGTTAGCCTGAGTTTTAATTTCTTTAAATGAAGATAATTAGCAAGAAAGATACAGGAGAATGGTGTCCTTTGACTCAAGCTAAAACAATGTGGATTAACATGAACTTTACTATAAATTATTCATTCATTCAACACATGTTTATTGAGTACCTACTATGTGCTAGGCATTATTTAAGGGATAGAACAACAAATAAGGTAGATTCATTCTCTAGCCTCAGGGTCCTGATGCTATTGGTTCATGAATCTTTGCTCTTCCAAATTGCCTCATAATTATTTGACTATTTAAAACTGACATATTACACCAATCTAGCACTAATTTGTTTTCCAACTCTTTTACTCATATACTCTAAAAGAATTTTACAAACACACACACACACACACACACACACACACCTTTGTACATTTTTATGTTGTGATCTAAAATGTTTGATTATAGGTTTGAATACTAACAAATGATGTAACTTATATTGTATTTACATTTTAAAATAAATCATAACATTATGATTTAAATGTAACCAGTGAAATCTAAAAACTTTAGTGATTTGATACTCAGCATTGAAGCATTTAAAAATATGTATGAATTTTTATTAACATCCATATAATTAACATTGTTCTCAGTTCTGTTAAATTTATATTTCCATTCTCCTTCCTTTACAAAATTTAATCTTAATGTAATATATATTTGTTTTTATCATATATCTCTAAAACAAAACAAAACAAAAGCAGATAAATTGTGTGTGTATTTTTTTCCTATGATTAAAATATTATCCTGGATAGAGCTATTCCTGTAAATATTTTAATATCAAATTTATGAGAACATCACAAATATTATAAATTATCAAGTATAATTATTACACATATAAAAATAATGTATTGGAAATGCCATCTTTTTATAAGATGGATAAAGCTTTTTTGCCTATTATTTATGAACCCATGGCTAAATATTACTTAATGTTAGAATTGAAACTTATATTAGCAAAATATTTATATATCACTTTTCCCGTTTTTCAATTTTATAAATGTAAGGGCTATGAAATACTGTTTACATAAATAAAGATTTAGGCTAGAAGTTCTGTTATTCCAATGACACTAAATTCTTTGAAGTTCTGGATTATTTGCCAAAAACCACATGGGGAACATAAAAAAGTTTTAATGGTCAGCTGACCACCTGATAAATCCTCCTTCAATTTTGATAAAAAGCAACAAATTATAATCCATTTGACTTGCAAAAATATTGGTTACCCAACACCACCGCCAAGATTTTGAAATGACACTTCATTTCCCCAAAGTTTTTACACCTTGGAGCAATTCATCATGATAAATATAGGGACAAAATGCTATTTATCTTGCATTGTAGGAATACAAAGGGGAAGGAAAAAATGAGCATTTTTATTAATATCAGGATCTAGCTCAGCTTCAAACTTAATTTGTCCTCCTTAATGCCAGTCTTCCCTAATCATGTCACTTACTTGATCTTGTTCTAATCTGCATATCTATCTGTGATATAAAAATTTATCTTAATTCTAAAGATGAAGTGAGGCCCAGAAAAAGTAGCTGCCTATCAAAATTAAGGGTAGAGCTTGGGTTTGAACACATGTTCAGTGCTCTTTGCATTTAAACATGTTGTTGGTCATCACTTTCAATTTGATAATCTTAAAATAAGAATATTATACATATGTGTATGGTGGTTCAGTGGTTTGATATAGTATTTGGTTCTGTGTGCTATTTGAGAATAATAAATGTCTAAATCATCCAGAACAAATGATTGTCTCTCCTTGATTCATAGTTTGGATATCAATGCTTTGATAATTCATTCCAGTCTTATGTCTGTAAATAGTAAAAAAAAAAAAAAAAAAAAAGGAAGAAAAAAAGAAAGAAAGAAGCACTATTAACTAGAATAACCTTTAATTTGAAATCCATGTTATTGAAAAAAATTCAACTTTAAGGTATACTGGTTCATTACTACTTATGACTATTTCAGTATGGAAGGTTTGAGTCGAAGATATGAAGTCACACAGACTTGCACATGTTGATGCTTTATTGAACATCTGAGACGTTGGACAAGTTACCTAATTTCACTAAGTCTTATTATCCTCATATGTAAAATGCAGCTAATAATAAGGTTTGTATACAATTTTAATGAGATGACAAATATAGAATGTTAACAAAGTGAATGACAGGATAAATATCTAGAGTCAAAGGCAAAGGAGCACTGATAGGAGATGAGGTTAAAGAAGTTGCAGGAGCTAGATCACAGAGTACCTTGTATGCCCAGATCAAAAGCAAAATCCTTGAGTAAAAAATATGGGTAGGAAGTGTTTCCTACTTATAGACTTTTTAAAATAACTTTTTAATTTGGAAATAATTTTACATTTGCAGAAAAGTTGCAAAAATAGTACATACACTTCCTATATAACCTTCACCCAGTTTTTTCTAATAGTAACATATTTGACAAATAATGAAAGAACATGGCATAATACTATTGACAAACTACAAGTCACTTTATTTTTATAATGTAAGAACTACTAGGAAAGGCAAGAATTCTTTTATGTTATCAACATAACTCTCTTGGGATGTGTTTCTTAGATCTTCACTCTTCACCAACATCAGGTATCCATTTAAGTTGAGTATGTTGGGACTTCACTGCCCTGCTCAATACTCAGAAAGCAAACTCAGTAAGGATCCTCTTAATTACATTTAAAAATTGGCTAAATATAATTTATATCTTGTTAATTAATCAGAACATAGTTAACTAAATTTAAATCCTTACTTTTAACCATTTCAATTAAGAGAGTGTAATTGAGGTATTATATGTCTCACTGATGTTCCAGTTTTTATTTTTTCAAAATAGGCAACTATCAAAATGTGCACTGAAGATTTAGTCAGTGGCTAGAATAATAGGTGTGCGGGATTCAAACTTCTGCATGTGAAGAGTCTCTCTATTCATCTCATATTGAGTATATCTTCAGAATGTCCCAAATCTCTTTACCCAACATTTAAAATTTCACAGTCCTTTTTGATCAAATGACCCATGCGATAGGAAACCTTTGATTTCTGAGCTTTTGCCATATTTAGGCCAATGTGGGCTCCATAGTAAGAGGTTGATAATTAGCGAAGACTCTGACTGAACCACAGCAGAGAATATGTTCATGTCTTTTACAGGCTTCCATGTGTCTGCTCAGTTACCCATTGATTTCAGCACAAACTCCCCTCAGGAACTGATAAAAAGGAGTTTATACTCTCATACAAAGGAGTTTAAAATACTTCTATCTACCGCAGTGCAGGAGAGCAACTGACAGGAATACACAGGAGCATCAGGTCGGAGCATAAAGGCAGAACCAGAGTATTAAGCACATGGACTAAAAGATAACTGAGCAAAGCTAAAGGCTTTTCTGCAAATAGAAAGGCTTGGAGACAATACAAATAGCATGGGGCCCCCAAAGGTGACCAGCAATAATAGGACATATATAAAAATGAGTGGAAACCCAAATAAAAATATTCTCTTAGAAACGGCTATTTTTTTTTTTCCAAATAATGTAAAGGAATGACTTGGAAAGGTATATCAGACTCACAGAACATTTATACTCGGTATATGTATTTATAAGAGAAGAAATGTTTAGCTCCCTATTTCAGTAAATGGTTGGTCCCACGGTCTCAAAAAATTATTTTGTTTACTTTTTGGAATCAAAAATTATATCTTCCAGGTGCTGTGAAAGCGTGATGGTGAGACTAGTTTGACCCTCCATTGCTTGAGAAGCTTCTGTTGCTTTAACAGACTGGTTGCTGTCAGGGTCAGCTAAGCATTCATCACCCACCTTCAGGGCCCTTATTCTCCTTTGACCCGCCTGTGACTCTTGTCACCACTCATTAGGTTTAGATTATTTAATCTAAATCTAATCGGGGATGATCTGCATTGCTGAACAAGAGAATGAATTCTGGGTCTTTGTGAAATAGATTATTTTAGAACTGGGAATGTTTTAGAGAATGTGGAAGGTAAGTTAAGGACCTTGACTACGCCCCATGGTGGTTATCTTTTCTCTAACACAGTAAAGACTTTGCAATCTAACTTCAATTCCTAACAAATTGAAGTTAGGATTCATACATTGAATCTCAGCTCTTCATTCACTGGGTTGGTGTCTTTTCACAAGTTGCTTACCTCCTCCGAGCCTCAGTTTCCTCATTAGTAAAATGGATATCGTATATACCTAATAGAGAATGTGAGTATTATACAACATAACAGACATGGAGCTCCTTGTATACTAACTGTCACATATGAGGTGCTCCAAGCATTAGCTGTTGTCTTCCATTTCTCCAACATCATCCTTCTGTGTGTTTCACACTGTTGACTTGTCTTTGACTCGTGTTGACCCTCTGAAGAAGTGTTGTCCACAGTGTCCTGTCCTCAGTAGACCTGTTCAGCTCCTGTAGACTCACCTGTTTAGATCAACGTTTTAGAGCAGGCTAATTGTGAAGATTGATTTACTACAAGTGAAAGAAAAACTTAACTACTACAAAAGAAAATGTACAGAATTGTCTATATAGTGTCAAATGAAGCAGATGCTATGACTAAGGATTTATAAACAGAAATGATAAATGTTTGGAGAAATAAAAAATCCTGTGCAAGATTACTATGAAATTGAATGCCTTGGAAATGGAGCTATGTTGGTATGCAAGAGAAAGTAATTGTTTTCTCTACCTATCTCTACCATGGCATGTTGAAGTCAAATAAGTCTCCCTCAATTGCCAATATAGACCCTGAGAGTTTCGAGGGAATTCTGTGTATATTGAATCTGGCCTTTCTATACAAGATTTCCCTACATAGCAAATGACCACTCCTTAAACACTGAAGGTAACACAGTGTTTTAACTCCAGAAAGTGTGCTTTTTACTTACTAGGGTCATTTACTCAAAACAAGTCTCAATGTCTTGCACATGACAATACTTCAGATATTCCAAATGTTCATATCTAATAGCAAGTATATGATTCCCTTAAAATTTAAACTTGTACATTCTGAGTCAAACTTAATTGATTAAAAACTGACACCGTTTGGAAAAAAAAAAACTTTAGCTATCAATAATTATCAGATTTTAAAGGTAGTTACATTGAAACCATCTGGGATGAATTTCTCCAATTCTAAATTCATTTGTAATCAACCTAAATTCATTTAGGAAATTTTTCAATGTAGAAATGAGCTCAAAGCATAAATACAGATAATTTGTGACAACAAAAATATAAAAGGGGAGGAATTTCCAGAGGGGAATGGAGATAAGATGCATGCTAAAGAAAAAGGACTACTGTATATATGAAACTTTCTTTTACATAAACTTAATGGTTTATGTAAACCACTCAAAAAAAAAAAAGAGGAAAGAAAAAGAGAATTGCTGAATTACATAACATAAAAAAAGAGGAAACAGAGGGAAAAAAAATTATAGAATACCACCAAACTACAATAACAGACAGGAACACAAAGGCAAAGACACAATGGAGACACCGAGCCACCAGAAAACCAGAGACAGTATGATAGGAAATTCTCATATATCAATAATCACCCTAAATGTAAATGGACTGAACTCACCAATAAAAAGGCACAGAGTAGTAGATTGAATCACAAAATAAAACCCAACCATATGCTGCCTCCAAGAGACACATCTCAGTTACAAGGACAAATATAGACTCAAAGTGAAAGGGTGGAAATGATACTACAGGCAAATGGCATCCAGAGAAAAGGGGGTGCAGCCATATGTATATCTGACCAAACAGACTTCAGGGTAAAAAAGGTAACAAGAGACAAAGATGGACATTTCATAATGATAAAAGGGACAATACAAGAAGACATAACACTTATCAATATATATGCTCCCAATCAGGGAGCACTAAAATATATAAAGCAACTACTAACGGAACTAAAGGGAGAAACTGACAAACACAATTATAGTAGGGGACCTAAATACACCACTGACAGCTATGGATAGATCATCCAAACAGGAAATCAATAAAGGAATATCAGCCTTAAATGAGACATTATACCAAATGGATATAATTGACATTTACAGAGCCTTTTCATCCTAGAACACCAGACTATGTATTCTTTTATAGTGCATAATGAACATCCTCAGGAATAAACCATATGTTGGGACACAAAACTTGCCTCAGCAAATTTAAGAAGATTGAAATCATTGCAAGCATATTTTCTGACCACAGGCTTTGAAATTTGAGAACAACAGCAAAAAGAAAGTGGGAAAAAAACATGAATACATGGAGACTAAACAACATGCTATTAAGAATTACTGGGAGAAGTCAGAATGGCTATCATCAATAAATCAACAAACAGCAAATGCTGGCAAGGATGTGGAGAAAAGGGAACCCTTGTGCACTGTTGATGGGATTGCAGATTGGTGCAGCCACTATGGAAAATAGTGTGGCGGTATCTCAAAAATCTGAAAATGGAACTACCTTATGACCTAGCACTTCCACTCCTAGGTATCTATCCAGAGAAATCCAAAACTCTAATTCAAAAAAAATTTATACACCCCTATGTTTATTGCAGCACTATACACAACAGCCAAGACACGGAAACAGCCAAAATACCCATCGGTAGGCGACTGGATTAAGAAACTGTGGTACATTTATACAATGGAGTATTACGCAGACATAAAGAAGAATGAAATCTTACCATTTGCAACAACATGGATGGACCTAGAGAACATTATGCTAAGTGAAATAAGTCAGACAGAGGAAGACAAATACCACATGATCTCACTTATATGTGGAATCTAAAGAAAAGAATAAATAAATGAACTAATCAGAAACAGTCTCAGAGACAAAGAGGAAAAACTGAGGGTTGCTAGATGGGGGTGGGGGGGTGGGGATAAGGGGGAAGGTAAGGGGATTAGAGAGCACAATCAGTAACCACAAGATTGCACCAGGGATAAGAAAGGCAATTTGGGGAATGTAATTAATAATGTTGTAAAGATCTTGTAGGGTATCCAATGGACACTTGTCTCATTAGGGAGACCACCTCAGGGATGATGTAGATGCCTGATCACTGCACTGTACACCTGAAGCTGAAGCTGAACAATAATGAATGTCAACTACAATTTTATACATTATATATATTTACAAGAAGAGGAGTACAGCATTAGGAATAGAGGCAGTGGAAATGTAATGGCTGTGTGCGATGTCAGAGGGGTAGTAGGTGGGGAGGGGTGGTTATCCCTCTGTGAGGGATATAAATGATAAATATTTAACTATTACATTGTTTTGTACACCTGAAACTAATAAAAAAAGTCAGAAAAAATAAAAAAAAGAATTACTGGGAGAAAGAAGAAACAAAAGGAGAGATCAAAAGATACATAAAAACAAAAGAATGAAAATACATTATATCAAAATTATTGTGATGCGGCAGAAGCAGTATTAAGAGGGAAATTTATATCATTAGAAGCTTATCTCAAGAAACAAGAAAAATCCAAGATAAACAACATAACATTACATCTTAAAGAATTAGAAAAGGAAAAACAAATGAAACCCAAAGTCAGAAGCAAGGAAATAATAAAAATCAGAATAGAACTAAATGAAAATAGAACAAAAATAGAATAGAAAATATTAATGCATCGAAGAGCTGGTTTTTTGAAAATATTAGTAAAATGGACCAACCCTTGTCTAGACTCACTGAGGAAAAAAGAGAAAAGACACAAATGAACAAAATAAAAAATGAAAGAGAAGTTATGACAGATACCACAGAAATACAAAGAATCAGACAAGAATACTATGAAGGATTCTATGCCATCAAATTCAATAAACTAGAAGAAATGGACGAGATCTTAGAAGTATATAACCTTCCTAGACTGAATGCCAAAGAACTGGAAAATCTAAATAGACTGATCAACAGTAAAGAAATTGAAACAATCATCCATAACCTCCCCAAAAGCAAAAGTCCAGGACCAGATGGCTTCACCGGTGAATTCTACCAAATATTCAAAGATGTTTTAAAATGTGTCCTTCTCAAACTCTTCCAAAAAATTGAAGAAGAGGTAATACTTCCTAACACATTTTATGAGGCCAACATTACCCTGATACCAAAATCCGGTAAGGATAGCACAAGAAAAGAAAACTGTAGACAAATATCTCTGATGAATACAGATGCAAAAATCCTAAACAAAATACTATAGCAAATCAAATAAAACAATACATTAAAAAGATTGTACATCATGATCAACGGGGACTTCATTCCAAGGGCACAATGATGGTTCAATACATGCAAATCAATCAACATGATACACCACATAAACAGAATAAAGGACAAAAATCATATGATTATATCAATAGATTCAGAAAAACCATTTGACAAGATACAACATCCATTTTTGACTAAAACACTTAATAAAATGCGTATAGAAGGAAAGTATCTCGACATAATAAAGGCCATATATGACAAACCCTTAGCTAATACTCTTAATGGTGAAAAATTGAAAGCTTTTCCTCTAAGATCATGAACAAGACAGGGATGCTCCTCTCACCACTAATATGCAACGTAGTATTGAAAGTCCTCGCCAGAGCAATCAGGCAAGAGAAAAAAATAAAAGACATCCAAATTGGGAATGAAGAAGTTAAACTATCACTTTTTGCAAATGACATGATTTTTTTATGTAGAAACCCTAAAGACTCCACCAAAAAACTATTAGAAACAATAAACAAATACAGTAATGTTGCAGAATACAAAATCAATGTACAAATATCCATGAGTTTTTATATGCTAACAATGAAATTTCAGAAAAAGAAATGAAAAAAAAAATTCCTTTTGCAATGGCAATAAAAAGAATAAAATACATAGGAATAAACTTAACAAAGGATGTGAAGGACTTAGACACTGAAAAGTATAAGTCATTATTTAAAAAAAAATTGAAGAAGACACAAATAAATGGAGAGATAACACATGTTTATGGATTGGAAGGATCAACATAGTTAAAATGGTCATATTTCCTAAAGCAATATACAGATTTATTGCAATCCCCATCAAAATCCCAATGGCATTTTTTAAAAAAGAAATAGAGCACAAAAATCATCAGATTTGTGTGGAATCACAAATGACACTGAATAGCCAAAGCAATCCTAAGAAAATAGAACAAGGCTGGAGGTATCACACTCCCTGATTTCAATTTGTACTACAAAATGACAATAATCAAAACACCATGGCATTGGCAGAAAAAACAGACATACAGACTGATAGAATAGAACTGAGAACCCAGAAATAAACCCACATATATAGGGGCAGATAATTTTCAACAAAGGAGTCAAAACCATACAATGGAGAAAACAAACTTCTTTGATAAATGGTGCTGGGAAAATCGGAAAGTCATGTGCAAAAGAATGAAACTAGACTGTTGTCATCATATACCAAAATTAACTCAAATTGGGTCAAAGACCTAAACATGAGACCTAAAACAATAAATTGCATAGAAGAAAGCATAGGTACTAAAGTTATGGATCTTGGGTTCAGAGAGGATTTTATGAATTTGACCTCCAAAGGAAGGAAAGTAAAAGCAAAAATACATGAATAGGACTATATCAAACTAAAAAGTTTCTGCATAGCAAAAGAAACCATCAACAAAACAGAGGCAACAAACCGAATGGGAGAAAATATTTGCAACCAACACTTCCGATAAGGGGCTAATACCCAAAATATATGAAGAACTCATATAACTTAAAAACAAAAAACAAACAATCCAATTAAAAAATGGTCAGATGACCTGAACAGACACTTCTCCCAAGAAGACAAATGGCCAACAGAAGTACGAAAACATGCTCAACTTTACTAGCTATTAGAGAAATCAAAACCACAAGGAGATACCTCACACTTCTTAGAATGGCCATCATCAACAAGACAAGTAATAACAAGTGTTGGAGAGGCTGTGGAGAAAAAAAAACAAAACCCTCATACACAGTTGGTGGGAATGTAAGTTGGTACAGCCACTATGGAAAACCGTATGGAGGTGCTACAAAAAATAATGAATAGAATTACCATATGACCCAGCGATTCCTCTTTTGGGTATCTACCCAAAAATTTTGAAAACATTTATCCATAAAATATATGTACTCCTGTGTTGCAGCATTATTCACGGTGGCCAAAACATAGAAACAACCAAAATGTCCTTCGATAGATGATTGGATAAAGAAGATGTAGTACATATATACAATGGAATATTACTCTGCCATAAGAAAAGGTGAAATACTGCCATTTGTGACAACATGGATGGATCTTGAGATTATTATGCTAAGTGAAATAAATCAGACAGAAAAAGTCAACTACTATATGACTTCACTCATGAGTGGGATATAAAACTGAAAGCAACAAACAAACAAGAAAACAAACAAACAAAAACTTATAGACACAGACAACAGTTTAGTGGGTACCAGAGGGTAAGGTGAGAGAGGGATAGTAGAGGAGGGTAAAGGGTGTTAACTACACAGGGTGCCAAAAAAATGTGCACACATTTTAAGAAAGGAAAAGTATATTAAAAGTGTAATACTCAATATACACCGATAACAAAAGATGAATACAAGTCATGTTTGACTTCTGCAATTACCAGAGGTGCTCAAAGTGGTTACTATCAGCATCCAGACACATCTGATTACGGCGAACTACTGCTTGAGCAACATTGACCAAAGTGTCCACTGGTATACATTTTTTTTGGCACCCCCAGTATGTGGTGACAGAAGGGTTGTGAACATACAATGGAATATACCGATGTTGTAATATAGACTTGTACACTTGAAATCTACATAATTTTAATAACCACAGTCACCCAATAAATTATAAAAATTAAAAATAATAATAAATTCAGAATTGGAGAAATTTATTTAGACGAAGGATATTTTTAATATTTTCAAATCAATCTATTATTTGAAAATATAATTTTGCTAGAATCTCATTCTGTGCACACCAGAAGTTGTCTTTCACTCTGTCTATAAGAAAATTAGAACAAACTTTGAGTTTGCCCCAGTATTGACTAGTGTACTAGAGATGAAATTACTCATTTACTGTTGCCAAGCAGGATTATTTCGGGGAAATATGCTAAGTCTAGAGGAAAAATCAGCATAACTAAGTATATTTGTTGTACTTATAGGAAAACATTAGTGGCAATAAGTCTTCACTAGAAATCTAAAAAAAAAAAAAAAACTTCCATTTTTATCTGAAAAAAATGTTTTATGTGTTTGGATTTACTTCTAAATTTCACTGGTGCAATATAAAAACTTATTCTGGATGCTTAATTCAGCAAACAATTATTGAGTGATGCTTCTATGTATAATAGTGTGCTAGTAATGATAAAGAACACAATGTTGAAAAACAGCCTCATCAACTTCCTCACAAACCTATTGTGGGGGAAATTTACATAATAACCGCTATTACTGATTTGTTTTGTACCAAGCCCCATGTTCAGCACTTGGATTTTTAAATGAAAAGGAAACAGAAAAAAATAAACCTCAAATCCTTTTTAATAGAAAATTGAGAAATATTAATATAAAGTTATAAGAATCTGTTGGCACAATATATCTGGGTTTTGGCAAGACATTTAACACCATTTCTTATAATATTCTCACATCTAAGGTGTCAAAATGTGAGGTGGAAGACTTAGGTAGATTTATAACTTGTTTGCTAACGACAAGAAATATGTGGATTCTGCAGTGGTTAGGAGTTTGGGACTATACTCAGAATGTTAATTGTCCTCCTTACTATGCCTCAGTTTCTTTGTTTGAAAACTTGTTATAGTACCTCCCTTATTAAATACCTGTAAAATATTCATCCTGGAATTTACTAAGACTCAATAATCTTTTAGATTAAATAATCTAGAACAACATGGAAGTTGTTATCTAGTGGTATACCATGAATTCTGATCTTAATCATATACTGCTGGACATTTACATTATTGATTTTGGATAGTGGCTGAGATAGAATGCTGACGAAATTTGAATAGATTTAAATCTTTGAGATGTTGTCAGTTAAAAAATTAGACATAATAACAACAATGAAAGTATAATATATAATATCAGTTGCCAAGCCCTATTATATATCAAACGCTTCATATATATTATCTATAATCATCACAATAACCCAGAGGGGTAAGCATTATTGTCCTCATTTTACATATGAAGTACTTGAGGCACAGAGATGTCAAGGAACTGACCTTCAGTCACACAGCCAATTTGGAGCACTCCTGGGGATCAAAGGCAGGTCTATCTCACACCAAAACTCAAGATGTTTCTGTAACATTCTGCTGTCTCTAATTCAATGATATTTCATAAAAATAAATATCAAATTTTATATTAGGTTAAAAAATACTATGCTTGAACATGAATTGAGTACTGTATCTGTGGCTTTTTAAAGCTCACATTAAAAAAAAAGCCATAAAGTCTTTAATTTACTGGAAATTAAGCCTAAATCAATAATATGGTGGTATTTTCATGAAATCACTGTACCGTGTTTCCCTGAAAATAAGACCTAGCCAGACCATCAGCTCTAATGTGTCTTTTGGAGCAAAAATTAATATATAAGACCCGGTCTTATTTTACTATACTTATTTAATATAATATAATACTGCATCTAATCTAATCTAATATAATATAATACTGAGTCTTATATTAATTGTTTCTCTGAAAGACACATTAGAGCTCATGGTTCGGCTAGGTTTTATTTTCGGGGAAACACGGTAGGTTTTAGGAATGCTAATAATATATTCTGTAAAGTGTCTATCTATCTTAGGGCTGGGTGTGTGGGAAACAATTAATAAATAGTGGTAATTATTTTTATTATTATTATTCTTTACACTGAGTAGCCCACCCCAGTAGAATCGTCTGCCATTTTGGATTCATGGGCTCCTATTTAAGGAGCACCCAAACCCACTCACAAATGTCTCAGAGTATAGGTTTCAGTACTATGGCATTTAAGGCAGGGTTGAAGGAACCACGTGTATTTGGCTTAAAAATTTGATCAGTGAGTGTCATAATATCTACAGAGTTTGGCAGAAGAGTGATTCTCAAACATCAGTAGGTTGAATTCAGTTTAATATTAGAAAGAAAACTGGGAGAATTAGGATTAACTATTTCATGACGTATTGAACTTTACATTACTGGAAACATTCAAGCAGATAAGTTGACTGTTAAGAATATTTTAAAAAGTTGAGAGTAAATAAGCCTTGGAAATACTGCCCTACTTCATGTTACTTTCCCTTTTGACAATTTATAAACAATATTTATATTACACACACACTCCCATGTTTATACACACATACCAGAAATATGTATAGAATTAAATTATTTACATAATTTGGCCAGATTAATGTTATGGGTGAAAACAGCAAATTATCAAAATGTAAATTTTGTATAGCAATCCCTTCTGTATCTTTAAAATTAAAGGATATTCTCTTTGAATTCTTGATAAACCTCTTACATCGTTTCAAACCCTCTTATATCACAATAACGTAATACTGTAAAGTGTACATAAGAGTTATTTTAAATCATAAATGCTTTCATCATTGGAACAAAGGAGCCAACGCATACTATACACAGTGGCTATGATTCTGAATCTTGTAAAAAACAGAAATAATTTTAGGAAAACTGCCAAAGCTTATTTGAGGGGTTCAACAACCTTGAGTCCAACAGCACTGATTCAATAAATCGTTCGTCAGAGACAGATCCTCAGAGAATGTTGTAACCTGCCCCTGCTTTCAGCAATGGCAGCCTTTCTGTAACAGGCCCTTGAGCATTTTCCTAATGTTATCTATAACCATAGTTCCTACAAGCAATATAAACGTCTTTGGGGGAGTGGGCAAGTGAAGGCAAATACCTACTGAGTTAGATTTAGCTGTGTTTAACTTTCCCTTAGACTGTGACTCCCTTACATCATGGGACTCTGGACCTTGGCAACCCATTAGATCTAGAAAGAACCAGACTCTCCAGGGTTCGGAGCCTTTTCTGATATGACCCCTTGCAGGCCTCCAACTTGGGATTTTTGTCAAAACTCTATTCCTTAGCTGGCCTCCCATCCATGCTCCTCCTGCACAGTCGCCCAGATACCACAGCAAAAGACCCTTACGAGACATTATCCTTTCACATTGTCCTTTAACTCAACCTGTGGTCATCTTTTTTATTTTTACCCCACTGTGGGAAGCTTCACAGAAGTAGAATTTAGATGTAAACTATCAGGATCTTTGAGGAGGTAAAGATGATGAAACATGAAATGAGATTCCTTTAATGATTAACATAAAGTATTTAAGCAGAATCTGAAATATCTTCTGACAAGAATAAAGTAGAACATGAGACAACCTAAAAATTCCGTTTCAACTTTAAAAGACCAAAATAGCACGATGTTGTCAACATTATCATTCCTTCTTAGCTCAGTTCAACTGTTCTCCTCTATGACCTTCCTTATTAGACCCCAGGAAGTCAAGGTGGGTGGCTCAGAAGGCAGTTCTCTCATCCATACTGTGGGGGCAGAGTCCCAGAGAACAGTTTCCAGTCTCTCGGCCTCACGTAGAAAGATGCTGGCTCGGGTAGTAAATGGCCATCAGCTGTGACTAGTTAGCCATTAGCCACTGATATAATTGCCGTGGCTGAGCTAGCGAGCGCAGATTGCAGTTAGCAAGGGTGTTGGTTGGTTGGCGGAGAAGCTGACGGCAGATTGAGGATCGTGTGGCTCCTGCTTCCTGTGGCTCCAACCCAGGCGCCAGCGAGACTATAGTGGTATGAACCCCCTATCCATGGCTCAGTTGGTGTTCCTTTTTGGCCTCACCATGTCCTGCGTTCTTGTATGGGGAGCAGAGCCAGAGTCCCTGCATGACAGATATCCTGGTGATGTGCTGATTTTTCCTGGTGATGTATTCAGTGCCATAAAAATGTTAATTAATGTATCAGAGAGTTGTTTCACTTTTGCAGGATGTTTTGCATAATGAGTGGCTTTGCTTTGATGATAGTATTAGGCAAAAGGCTTATAAAATTATTTGGCAAATTACTCAGGGATAAGAGATTCAAAATACACTTTTAGGGGATGAACTAGGCCTAAGATTGAGATGTTATTGCAATCATTTTTCACTGTGTATATCAAAGGTTCATTTCACTAGACACAAATAGTATGTTAGAGATGTGTGGGACTATGGATTTCATCACAGCCCAGTGCTTTTATTTAGGTTTATGAAATTGGAACACAGAGAAGCTCCAAGTCACACTGAAGAAGTAGAATTAGAAAGCACATTCTTTCATTTAAATGTTAAGTTTACAGGCCTAGTGTTCTGAAATTAATTGAATACTTCTAATACCTATTTTATGAAATCCATTGTCACTGGATGTCTCAAGTCTAAGAAGGATTTGCACATTTATTGAGGAGTGGATGTGGTATTTGGGACTGAGATGACCTAAGCATTTTTTAAAACAGTGATTGATTCATTTACTCTGTGATTTGATAAGTCACAAGCATTTCTTGAACCCCTGTGTATGTCAAGTTTAGTAGTGTTATTTTCAAACATTAAGTCACTCAAAATATAGTCTTTTTTTTTTTAGACAATTAATTTAAAAAGTGAAGAATAAAAGCAGCAGGAGGGGGAAAGTCTTCCAGATTACTTTTTCATGAAACAGTCAAAATACAGAAAGTTTTAAGAGTTATCCTGATGACTTCATGGAAAACCAATTGCTAAGATACTGTATTAGTTTTCCATTGCAGTGTAACAAATATCTCCAGATTTCATCAATTTCAAAAACAATTTATTTTCTCACAATTTCTGTAGGTCAGGAATCAGGGAGCATCTTAGCTAGGTGATTCTGGCCCAAGGGTCTGTCATGAATCTCCTATGAAGGCTTGGCTGAGGGAGCTGTCTCTCCATGCTCTATCATGTTCGTTGGTAGTCCTCAATTCCTCAGTGATGGCTGGAGATTTCAGTTCCTGTGGGGACAGAGCCAGGAGTGCAGTTTTCAGGCTCTCAGCCTCACGTGGAAAGGTACTGACTCAGGTAGTAAATGGCCATCAACTATAATTGGATGGCCGTCAGCTGTGGCTAGTTGGCCGTCAGCTGTAACCGGTGAGCCATTGGCCACTAATATAACTGCCGTGGCTATGCTAGCAGAAAATGGGGGCTGGCAAGAAGATGGTGGCTGAGCTAGCAAGCAGCGGAGTGAGGGTTGCAGATCATGTGGCTCCTGTTTCCTGTGTCTCCAACCCAGCCACCAGTGAGACTATAGTGGTGTGATTCCCCTATCTATGGCTCCGTGGGTGTTCCTTTTTGGCCTCACCATGTCCTGCGTTCTTATGTGAAGAGCAGGACCAGCGACCCCGCAGGCCACCCTGCATGACAGTTGCCCACCACACAGGCCTCTCCATAGGCTATCTGATGTCCTCACAATATGTCAACTGGTTTCTGAGAGACATAAGGTACCCAAGATAGAGGTCTCAGTCTTTTTATAACTAATCATGGAAGTAACAGATCATCACTTCTATTATTCTATTCTATTCATTAGATATGAGTCAGTCAACCCTACCAACATGCAAGCAAAGAGTAATTAAGCACTGCTTATTGAAGGGAAGCATATCAAAGAGTTTGTTGACGTAATTTTATAACCATCACATGGACATCTTCAGGGGGAAATATTTACAGACCGATATGGCTAGTGCAGTTAATTCTAGCTTTGGGGAAAACAATCTGTTATATAGGAAAGAGCAAAGCTTAGGAGAATGAGAAGACAGAATTTCTTGTTCTGACACTAATTTGATATTCAATGTCAATTAATTCTTCTCAGACTTTAATGTGCATAAGACTTACCTTGAATGATTGGTCAAACGTGGTTTTCTAGGTCCCATGCCCAGATATTCTAATTCAGTGGGTCTCAAGTAAGGCCAAGAGATTGCATTTCTAAGGTCTCAGATCATGCTGGTGCTGCCAGTCTGGGATTCAACTTTAAATCTCAAGACTCTACTTGCACTATCTTCCTCAAAATGTGGCCCATGGACCAGCAACATCAGAACCACTTGGAAGCTTGTTAGGCATGTCAAGTCTTAGGCCACAGCCCAGATCTATAGAATCAGAAACATTATCCCCAGGTGATTTCTATGGGCATTAAAGTTTGACAAGCACTGCAGTCTTCAAGGTATTACGTAACCAATGGCAGTGCTGATTTCATTTTGATTCTGACATACTATGGGATGAAAAATGAAGGTTTGAGCCAGACTTCTAGGAATGAATTGTGCTTCCACAAATCTTAGCTTCTGCATTGTTAAAAAGGGGATCATATAGCATCCTCCCTCGGTTAAGGTAGGGATGAAATACTGTTATGAATATAATGTGCCTAGCTTCCCTTTGAACAGAGACTACAATCTGATGTTGGTTTTACACTTTTATATGAAGATTCACGTTGCAGTTAGCACAGAGCTGTTTGTGAAATTGCTTGTTTGTTATGTTGCTTCCACCTATTTGATTAGTTAATTTGGTAAATTTCATGATGCTTTAACTGAAATGATTCCAGTTAATGATTATTGATTTGAACCTCAAGAAGAGGGAAATAAAATTGATTCCTAGGTAATTATAACTTAAAATATATAACATTGAGTGTGTGCAGATGCTGACTGATTAAAGGTAATGAATATTAAAAAAAAGAGAGAATGATGTAAAATTGGGATCAAATTGGAGGAAGGCAGATGGTGGCTCAGAAAGTAATTAAAACAAAACTGAAAGATGACTGGCCAAAAATTACATGGATTTGCCTGTTAGTGTGGTGGTGTTCACTACTGGAAGTTTTGAAGCTAAGGTTAGATGCTTTGCTTTTTAAGCGCCCCCCCCCACTTTTTCCTTAACACCAATTTTCATGCCCTTCATTGCAGCTATGCAATTTTAATTGCAATATGCTGTATTAATATAGACTAACTACTAGATCAGACTTTCAAACTTAACAATAACTTTAACAAGATGTATTTGTATCTATCTCATAAGTCTTGTTACACACACACGCACACACATGGTCTGACAATTAAGTTCGCAAACTTGTTGCAACAGTGTTGCTAACATTTTTTTGGAATCAGAGGGATTATTCATTGTGAATTTGTACCAACTGGATGAACAATTAACCAAGTTTACTATTTAGAAGTGCTGAAAAGTCTGCGTGAAAAAGTTAGACAACCTGAACTTTTCGCCAACAATTCATGGTTCTTGTATTCCGACAATGCACCAGCTCACATGACACTGTTTGTGAGGGAGTTTTTAGCCAGTAAAAATATAACTGTATTGGAACACCCTCCCTACTCACCTGATCTGGCCCCCAATGACTTCTTTCTTTACCTGAAGATAAAGGAAATGTTGAAAGGAAGACATTTTGATGACATTAAGTACATCAGGGTAATATGATGACAGTTCTGAAGGCCATTCCAGAAAAAGAGTTCCAAAATTTCTTTGAAGGGTGGACTACAGGCACTGGTGTGGATGCAGAGCTTCCCAAGAGGATACTTTTTTAATTTTTTATTAGTTTCAGGTACACAAAACAATGTAATAGTTAGACATTTATCATTTATATCCCTCACACAATGTCAACCCCACTACCCCCATCTACTATCCCTCTGACATCGCACACAGCCATTACATTTCTAAGGGGATACTTTGAAGGTGATATTCAGCAATGAGGTATGTAGCACTTTTTCTATGATAGGATGAGT